>NW_026131602.1:125184-288140 GCF_903995435.1 Acomys russatus
GGTCTTACTAGACATTTAAAAGTTTTGTCTGCAGTACCTGAGTACTGCATGGAATCTGTGAAAAACAAGGCTAACTGTACATTATTGTTGGAGACAATTGCACTTGCCATCTGAAACTGAGTTCCTCTCATTTTCCACCCTGTCTTTAGTTTGTTAATTCAGATGAGGTGTGGTTTTTATTCCATAGGTGAACAAAATAAATGATGATTCCTAGATGATTTAAAATTTCCTAAGTTATCTCACATATCTCTCACTCATGACATTTCAGAATTAGAGACACTTGTTGATATATGCTGAGCCTGACTTGCATGCCCTCCCATGTTCACCAACAGCAGGGAAACTGTGAAATGGGCAACTAGTTCCTCCATAGGAACATAATTTGTGTTAAAAAGCAAAGTGCCTGAGATTTTCAAAGAAGATGATATCCTGAAGGGTCTTGGGAAGATTCTTAAACAGAAGCAAAAACCACAAAGGGCAGCATTAACAAGCCTTAGGAATGAGCTGAGTATCTGCTCATCAGTCTCGAGCTTACTGAAATCTGATGTGCCCTGTGCTTGTCTAGAATGTTCTGTAGGGAACTCCTCTTTGAACTCACACTGTGTCTCATGCCTACTATGCAAGATGCTTCCTGAAATATTTATAAATGTATACACACATGAATACTCACAGACAAAGGTGGATTTACTTATTATTTAACAGTAGACTTTGCTCCAACTAGACATGTCACCCTAGGAAATAGTAGCACTCATATTAGAAACAGCTTGCTCCCTTTTTGAGATGTTGGCTAGTGAGATACAATCTGAGCTCAAGTTCTTCAGGGTACTTCCCATGGTCCTGTATACTCTCCATATTGACACCAAGATTCTACTGCTTAAGCCAGCCAGCACTTGAGTCAGAGAATAGGGAGATAGCAAGCTAGTAACTACATCAAAGCTTCATTTATACTGTCTGGCTTTCATGATTTTGGAAGGTACTTTGCCAAGTACTGGAGAAGAGACGTAATTATCAACCTTACCTAGGTCTGAGTCCTCTGAAGTAGCATAATTACTGACCTGGCAAGATAAGCCCACTGGCACAATAGGGATATTGAAAGAACACACACACACACACACACACACACACACACACACACACACACACACACACGGAGGAACATATAATAATACATAAAAGAACATGTTGAAGCATTACTTATCTTGGTAATATAAGTGAAGGTAAAATGTATTATGGAAATCATGTCAGCTCAAGACCCTCAGAAAATTGGGTAGTCAATTATTATCTGGGTTTAATGTACAATGCCACAGCAAGCAGTTCTTTACTAACAAATTCCCTCTAAGAGAAACACAGATGATGGGCTGTGATGACAATTTCTCAAGTGAGGTGTCACTTGAGCCACAGAAGTACATTGGAAACATCAAGGTAACAATGTTTCCAGTTCGTTCCTCTTCAAATTCTCTTCTGACACATTGATTGAAAATTATTTTAAAATATAACCAATGTACTAAATTCTAGAACCTGTTTCTGATTAAATTATGTATAAACATGTTTCACAATTGAGATCAATGTGTGAGTGGTTTTGAAGGAGTGAGTTTCCTTGGATTTCAGTGTTGTTCTCTTCAGGCCATCACACTATATTTAAGGGTAATGGTTTCAAAATAGGGTGTTTCAGGCTATAAACCTTCTCTACAAACTTATTTCACAGGGTGGATGTTAGTGAACACTTCCATGAGACACCACAAATTCAGACCAGACAACCTTGACTACATGTTTAGGTTGTATCATGGCATTTGTTGATTTATTAACTCTAAGCTTATAACCTATATCATCATTAGTTTTCACTACTGAAAAGTTCTGCAGACTCCTGATTTTATGTGTAAGACACACAGCAAAAGCTGCCTTCCTCTAGTTTGAAATGCTTGAAAAATTACAGAAATATTACTAGTAAGAATCCAACACATCAAAATCGCCACAAAACAATGCAAAAATGAGTTGAATTGTCTGAGCAAGAGTATAGTGAAAGAATTGTGCTTAACTCAGCTGACAGACATAGGGTTTTAGGCTTTGAATGTCAAAGTGAAACTACAGTAATATTAGAGATTTGTCTTTGGGATTAAAACAAGTTTAATTGTGAGATTTTTCCAAAGATTGAGTGAGTGAATAAACAGATTCGTCTTATCCATCTATGTGGCAAACTTGCAGGAAAAGGATATTAGAGTCTTTTCAACAGTTTTAAAAGCCATAATTAATCGAGTAAGTGGTGACCTGTAGCTGTGTTTCTTAACAATTAAGCTTTATTATACAACCTAACTCGCTTACACAAGAGGGAAAAAAGGTTAAAGGGAAAAAAAGTGTGAACCTTCTGGTATCCGTTCCACTGGACGGGTCCTTAGGTGTCTCTGGCCTGCATGCTGGTCCAGCCTGTTTGCTGATCCACATGTGCTCAAGACAGTCTGAACCTGCAGCTGCTCTCTCCTCTCTGCCTGCCTGAGTCATGTGTGAAGGGCGGTCTCCTTCTCCCATTGAGGGTTGATTAGAAAAACACTAGTCCAAGTGGAGTCCCCAGGTCTGCTTCCTGAATTCCAGGCTCAGGATGGCTCCACTAAGTCTATCACAAGGTATCCATGGGGTGCCCAAGGACAAATCCCACCAAGACTGCTTTTACCTGTGACAAAGCTTACAGTATTTCCCACAGATCCCCCTTGTCTTTTAAAAAATTAAGAACTATATACACACATATACATATATACAGAATCATCAGGTATCAAGTACATAGCCAAGTCCTTTTATATTTGTTAACCTGAAAGTATTCCACCATCCTACCAAAGAGAGTCCTTTTCTTTCATGAAAAATTGCAATTATCAATCTATAAATGCTTTTTTAAATTTTAAACTAAAGCTTCTAGTAACACTGTGGCTATCTATTCTTCAATCCCATCAGAGATCCAAGAAGGAAAAATCTATCTAATAAAGGAAGTGCTGGGGGGCAACTTCCAAGTGTTGATAGGACATAGAGAGCAGACTGCTTGGACAGTCACCAGATTCTCTCCTTCATTGGGGCAATCAGTCTTCAGCCTTATCAGCGCAAAACAGCCAACAAACTGCTTTTTGAAGCAGGAAATCCGACGGTCTGGTCCATCTAGTCTCTTCAAAGCTGGACAGTCAACTTTCCAGCATCACTGTTGATCATTGCAGACAGTCAGCCTGTCATCAGCAGTAGAGATAAGAGCCATTTCTCAGTCCAGTGACCATTCTATCACCCTTATTTCTTGATGCCCCCATCTTCAATGATGCACATGGAGATGTGGCCAGGAGCGGATGTCCCTCTCTGTCAGGAAAGCCCTCATCTTTAAATGCCATATTCTGTGGATCTCTGAAGAGTCTGAAGATCAACTCTATCTATTCTTACAGTTACCAATCTATTCCTTTGAAGACATATACAAGAAATTAAACAAACCTGCTCTGTGACAAAGTAAGTTAGTATCTAGTAGGATTTCTAAGTAACTAAATATCAACTTTTATCTCCGATCTTCCTGAACAGATTATTAATAGTTTTTCATAAGACATTACCTTTTTGAATGAGTGGTACATGAATAATACATTAAATAAACATTGAACAAAATGATCTTAAGTTTCTAACATACAATATATAATATTTTGTCAACATATCACATACAATACATAAGGCAAAAATGAATAGCAACATACAATTTAAGTTCTTGTCAATGTGAAGTCTTAAATTTCCATCAATCAAAGTCTTAAATTTTCAATCTACAATACCAATGTAAGACTTTTGAAGTTAGTAGATTCAATAATCTACCTTTTATTCTACAAAACTATATCTTCCCTTCTTTCCCCCGTTTTCCTTAATATTAGATGGGATAGAAAGATAAAAGAGAAAGAAAGATAGAAGAAAGAAATTCCCAAATGAACTTTTATTAATTGTAACTAACTCCTTTAGGCAAAAATGAACATTGGTAACCCACTGAAAACACCCATCCCACCTACTGGGATGGGGGCGTCGTTTTCTCAAAATGACTTTATGCTGTTTAGGAGAAAAAATGTTTTTTGGGTACCCTAGAAAAATAATATATTGGCCAAGCACTGGAAAAGCTAGCTGTATCTGTTTTGTCCAGTCTTTTTGGGATCGATCCTTTCGGCTAGGTGATTTATTGTTAATATGCATGCAATTTCTGGAAGAAGCAGTAGCGTCAGAGGCAGAAGTTCGATCTTTATCATTGTCCTGTTTTTTGATCTGAAAGTAAGGAAACTTTTGAACTCATTAGTATAGGTATGTTAGTACATATATAATTTTTTTAAGGAAAACATCAGTTGAGGCACCTTGCTTGAGGTGCCAGAGGCATGCTTTTGGGGTTAAATTACTCAGGCTGCCTGTTTTGTCTTTAGCGTTGTCCTCTTTTTTTGCAAATAATACAGGGCTCTACCTGCCTGTACACCAACAGGCCAGAAGAGGGCATTAGTTCTCCAAGCTGTATGAAACAATGTCAAGCTGTAAGAGCCAGGTAGCTCTTAAGATTCACTTGTTATATGGTCAGATCTAATCTTTATAAGTTTGGCTGGTAGTCATATTTTTTTTTTCTTACTCCCTGTGGAAACTACCGCATACCCACGACCCCATCTCAAAACTATTGCAGGTTTCCATTTTATACTTGACAAATCTCTGTAGAATATTGGTTGTCCCACCTCCTCAGTTTTTTTTTATCACTGAATGTCTCTCTGCAGCTGATGTCCCTTCATCATTCACATTAAGAAAATTTAGAGTCAACAAAGCATTATTTAATTGGTCCCTGGGTATCTTTACCCTTCCCCTTTGTTTAATAAGCATTTCTTTTAAGGCACGATTAGTTCTTTCCACAACTGCTTGTCCTGTGGGGTTGTGAGGTATACCAGTAACATGTTTTATATTATAATACATAAAGAAGTTTTTCATCTTAAGGGACACATATGCAGGAACATTGTCAGTCTTAATTTGTGTAGGTATTCCCATAAATGTCATTATTTCCAGTAAATGAGTAACCACACAGTCAGCTCTTTTAGAACTTAAGGCAGTTGTCCATTGAAAACCTGAATATGTATCAATGGTATGATGCACATACCTCATTTTTCTAAATTCTGTAAAATGAAATACATCCATCTGCCAAATTTCATTCCTTTTGTTACCTCTAGGGCTAATTCCAGCAGGTAATGGTATTTACCTATATAAGAAGCATGTAGGACACTTACTAATTATTTTTCTGGCTTGTTGCCAAGTGATAGAGAATCTTTTTTTCAACCCCTTACCATTGACATGATGTTTTTCATGAAAATTTGAGGCTTTGAATACATTACCTGTCAATAATTTGTTGATCTCCTCATTTCCTTGTGCCAATGGACCTGGTAAACCTGTATGGGATCAAATATGAGTAATACACAAGGGATAATTTTTGCTTCTGATGACCTGTTGTAGTTCTATAAATAATGTAGTCAATTCTGTGTTATCAGGAGTAAATTTAGCAGTTTCTATATGCAAAACAACTCTTTTAGCCTATTGAGAGTCAGTAATTATATTAAGAGATTCAGGACAATCTAACAATACATAAGGATTGCATATAATTCTGATTTTTGAACTGATGTAAATGGGCTTTTAATCACCTTAGTTATTTTCTCATACTTATAACCAGCCATACCTGACTTATTTGCATCAGTGAAAAAGGTGGGTGCCCCTGAGATTATTGACCTCTTTACAATGCTTGGAAGGATCCAATTAGTTCTTTTCATAAACTGTATACATTTGCTTTTGGGGTATCTATTGTTAATGTCTCCCAAATAGTTACTACAAGCTTTTTTTGTCAATCTTCATTAATTACGCCTAATGATATAATCTCAGAATCAGTAAGAGGCACTACAATTTCTGTCACCGGGTCCATTCCTGATAGTTGGCGCAATCTTATTCTTCCCTTTGTAAACAATTCAGAAATTTTCTCTATGTATGTTTTCAATTTTTTGCTTTGTTTATTTGCCAGGAATATCCATTCTATGATTCTGTCTTACCTTTGTATAAGAAGCCCAGTAGGAGAATGTTTTGAAGGCAAAATAACCATAATGCAACCAAGTTCAGGACAATTCTATCCACATATACCTTTTGAAGTTTTTGCTCCACCAGAATTAACTCCTTTTTTGTCTCAGCGGTTAGACACCTAGAACTGTTTAAATCCGAATCCCCCTTGTAATGTTTGAAACAAGTTACTTAACTCATAGGTAGCTAACCCGATTGTAGGCCTTAACCAGTTAATATCTCCCAATAATTTTTGAAAGTCATCAAGCATTTGCAATTGATCTCTAAAGATCTGTACCTTTTGTGGTTGAATTTTTTGTTCAGTTATTTTATAGTCTAAATAGGCAATTGAATCTCCTCTTTGTATTTTTTTCACAACAATCTGTAATCCTCAGCATGGCAGAATTCTTTGTGCCTCCTGAAACATTTTTCTAAAACACTAGGATCAGAATCAGCTAGCAGAATATCATCCATGTAATGGTATACGATAGATTGAGGAAATTGCCTATGAATTATTTCTAAAGGTTGTTGCACAAAATACTGGCGCAAAGTTGGGCTATTTACCATTCCCTGTGAAAGTACCTTCCAATGATATCTCTTCATTGGAGAATTACTGTTCAGACTAGGTACTGAGAAAGCAAACCTTTCCCTGTCCTTTCATGTAGAAGTATGGTGAAAAACAGTCTTTTAAATCAATTGTAATAATATGCCAAGACCTAGGTAACAAGGAAGGCAAAGGAATTCCAGGTTGAAGCAGACCCATGGGTTGAATCACCTTGTTTATGGCCCTCAAATCCGTTATCATTCTCCATCTTACCACAAACACAGGGAAATTCCAGGGACTGGAAGATTCTTTGATGTGTTGAGCCTCCAGCTGCTCTTTCACTAAACAGTGAAATGCCTGCAACTTTTGTTTTGTTAAGGACTACTGCTCCTGCCTTACAGGTCTGTTTGAAATCCATTTTAAGGGCAGGGCTGTTGGTATCTTAGCAGTGGCCCCTCTTATAAATTTTGACACTCTAAACCTGAAGAGTTCTGAGGTTGGACAGTGGGCATAGCTTGTGGTCGCCCCTGATCACTTACATTCCCCAGAAGTGCGTACCAATTCACCCCTAGTTTCAATCTTGTTTATCTCAGTATTTGCAGGAATAGTAATCTGAGTACCCCATTGTTGTAAGAGGTCTCTTCCCCATAGATTTGTGGGAATGTCAGTCACATAAGATTTCAGCCTCCCTATCTGCCCATCAGGTCCCACACACTCAAGCAACTGTACACTTTGTTTTATTTGAGATAACTTACTAATTTCTACAATTTCTGTATAAACCTTCTTAAGTGGCCAATTTTGGTTCCAGGGCTTCTGGCAAATGATGAAGACGTTGGCTCCGCTGTCGACCAAGCCTTTTATTTTAACACCATTCAATTGTATAATTAACTTAGGTCTCTGATCTCTAATTACTCTTTGCCAGAACACACGTGTCCCTGTGCTTCCAAACGCACCAGTCCTTTCCACTGGAGCGGATTTGCCCTTAATGTAAGGAAACAGTAGGAGTTGAGCAATTCTATACCCGGCTTTGATTTTCATCTCCTTTTTTACACATGCCATGATTTTTATTTTCTCCTTACAATCTCCATCTATAATACCAGGAAGCAAATTAAAACAATGAGAAGTAAGCCCACTTCTTCCCAGAACCATTCCTACTGTTCCTGAAGTCAAAGGACCGAAAACACTAGTATTTAATTTGTAACATTCAACCTGGGGAGATAGGGTAAGAGACATATTGGAAGGCAGATCCAAGGCTGTGTTGTCTTTAGTAGCATGTATTAGATCACTAACACTCAGTTCCCATTTTCCTGTGGCTTTGTCACTTCCAGACTGGTGAAAGGAATTCGGCTGGCATTGTTTATGGGGGCCTGGGCCGATGGCCCCCTCCTGCCATTTCTCATCGGCAAGATATTGCCTTGCACAGCTCGTTTAGACTGACAATCCTGAGACCAAAGTTTCCCTTTTCCACAGTGACTACAGTACCCTGTGAGTCTTGGAACCTCATTACCATCATGACCAGAACCTCCTTGTTCTCTCCTATGAGTTACATTTTCTCCTGGGTTATTGTGCCTTCTATCTCTACAGTTTCTTTGCACATGATCAATTTTACCACAATTAAAGCACCGAGTATCATGGTATCTGGGCTCTCTGGCTAAAGCTTGTCCCACAATATTATATTGATACTCCTGAGAGTTAATATTAACTGTCTCCTTTACCCAGTCATCTAATGGAGCACCTCTTTCCTTTAATGGTCTAAGCACCCTCTTACATTCAGTATTTGCATTCTCATAAGCCATGATAAGTTTTAATGCCTGTTTGTTGTCAGAATCTGGCAACACCTTATCCATAGCAGATCCTAATCTCTGCAAAAATTCTGTAAAGGGTTCCAGAGGTCCTTGGAACACTTTAGTAAATGGAATAGTGGTTTTTCCAGGTTCCTCTACCATCTCACAAGCTCTCAAGGCTGCCTTGCAACATTGTTCAGTCACTCTATCTTCAGCTTGAATTTGTTCTCTAATGTTACTATATTGTCCTTTACCAAGCAACTGATCTCTGTCAAAATTTATTCCCTGTGTCGTATTTTCTTGTTCTATTTTTACAGCCTCTGTTCGCCACCATGATAACCACTGTAACTGTTGTCCTGCTTCCAACACTGCTGAAACTAATTTTTTCCAATCTTGGGGAACAGGTCTATTTTGTGTGGCCCAGCTATTTAACATTTGTTTAACAAAGGTAGAGTGCATACCATATTTGATGATGGATTTCTTAAAATGTTTTAAATCCATCATGTCTATAGGATGCTAGGCCATTTTGTCCTAACCCTCAGCACTATTTTGTGCTGGCTCATGTCTTACAGTGACTGGAAAAGCTGAAGGTGTCTGGGGGACTGTGGAGGTGTCCTCCACTGGGACATTTTCCTCCAAACACCTTTTGGTCTGTCTGCCTTCCTTTTCCTCTGGTTTCTGACCTTTTCCACCCTTTTCAACCAAAGGTGCCCTTTACTTTTCCAGCCCTTCCAGTTTTTTTTGCATTTTGTCCATTTGTTCAGTCAAGTCAGTAATTCTTTCCAAAACGATATTGACACTTCCGGTTTTTTTTTTTCTGGCTTTTTGGTCTCTCTAATTTCTGTCCTTTATCACTCTTTATTACCAAAAATTCTATTCACTTTCCCATCTCTTCATTTTCTTTTCTCAGCCTTTCCATCTGTCCAGTCAAATCTGCAATCATTTCCAAAAGGATAGAACTTACTGACCCTTTGGGCTTTTCTATGTCATTAGCCCTTCTTTTAATCCTTCTAAGCATGAAATATTGTAATAAAAGGATAATAAAAAGACAGAGAATTCCCTCTAAGTATAAGGCAGGAAAGAATTTTTGCAAAGGCAGTTGTGACTTTGCTGATACCCTGAAAGAGCATTTCTGTACCTTCGAATTCTGAATCTTCCCTCATACCATTAGGGACTGTGGAACCCATTGGGTCCCACGTTGGGCGCTACTTGTGGGCTATGTTTCTTAACAATTAAACTTTATTATACAACCCAACTAGCTTACACAAGAGGAAAAAAAGGTTAAAGGGAAAAAAGAGTGAACCTTCTGGTATCATTCCACCGGACGGGTCCTTAGGTGTCTGTGGCCTACGTGCTGGTCCAGTCTGTTCGCTGATCCACGTGCACTCAAGCCCAGTGTGTACCTGCTGCTGCTCTCTCCTCTTCGTCTGCATGAGTCATGTGTAAAGGGCGGTCTCCTTCTTCCATGGAGGGTTGTTTAGAAAACAATAGTCCATATTTAAAAAAAAAGAAAACAATAATCCAGGTGGAGTCCCTAGGTCTGCTTCCTGAATTCCAGGCCCAGGATGGCTCCACTCATTCTATCACAAGGTATCCATGGAGTGCCCAAGGGTAAAGCTGGCCATGACTGCTTTTTACTTGTGACAAAGCTTACAGTCTTTCCCACAGTGACTACTCTCTGTATGAGAACAACAGGTAACAGAGTGTTCTCTAGATGGAGAGTGCCTGATCATCCCATTGGGTCCTCATCCTATCTAAGCAGTGAGGCCATTTCCTACAGCAGCCATCAGGTTTAGAGCCCCATTTGTCCATGCTGGCTTCCTTTCTCTGATGAATTGAAGTCCACAGAAGCACAGCCTGTTCACTATGCACTTGACTCAGACTGATTTCTATGGCTTCTGTGATGAGAGTCCCAAGACTATGAAAACTGTGTGCGGAATCAACATTGTGGATCTTCTCATTCAGTGACCTAAGCTCTGCAGTGACACTGGGCACAGCAGGATTGGGAGGCTGGGGCCCTTTACAACACCTGTGCCTCAGGATTCATTCCTCACAGTGCAGAACCTCCCTGAGGGTGAAAGAAAAAAGCTTAGAGACATCCATCTCTCATCCATCCCCTGCATCAGCCAGCCTTCTAATACCCCATGTTCTTTCCTCTCTTTTTCCTTTACCTTCATGGATGCATGCTTTCCTACAGAAGACACACATTTCCACAGATTTTCATTCTCTGCATCATTGTTCATCAGAAACAAACATCAGGGAAGGAAGTGAACGAGGTCAGGAACCTGGATGCTGAAGCTGATGCAGAGGGGAGCAGCGTAGAAAGTCATGAATGTTCCAAACATGTGTGCTCTTTACTTGACCACAGAAAATGTTGTGAAACTAAGGTTGACTGGACTGCAGTGCTACATCTCAGTGACCTTGGTCACTTCACTCCTGATGCTGCACATAGTTTCCGTATTTGGCCAACAATATATTTATCATTGTGTTTTTAGGACAATGTAGAAAGCTGTGTGATAATTTGGCAGCAGGTGAAGTCAGAGTGTGGCCACAGCAGATGCCTCCATCCTCAACAAATACATAATTGTAAACTTGTGAGTCAATCCAAGATGTGTACAGAAAATGAAGGAACAACAAAAAAATTCTAATTCAGTTCATCACTCATAGATCTTAAAACTAGCAGCTTAAATAATATTAAAACAAAGAACAGCATAAAGGAAAAATCTAGCAACATAAACTTTCAGTGTATACTTCGCTAAAGTACATATTTTTATAGACTTTTGTGACATGACATCATGTAGATCCTTTCCCTGTCCTCACATAGGATACTGTGAAAAGTGAAACAAAGCTGACTGAGGTGCCCATTGGGAAATAGTGAAGCATGTATTTGTGATGAACACAGATTCTGAAAATCCCTACGCTGATGAAAGAGGTTAGAGGGGACAGACTGAACACAGGGAGATGGGGACGGTGATGAGGGCCTTTGTCTTGTAGACAGCTCAGTTCTATTTCACTAGCCTCTTTTTTTTATTTTTATTTTTTTCCATTCTTTAACTTTATTAATTTATTCATATTACATCTAGATTGTTAGCTCTTCTCCCGTTTCCTCCCATTCTTCCCTCCCTCCCATTTCTCTCCTTCATTCCTCCCCTATGTCTGTGACTGAGGGAGACCTCCTCCCCCTAAATATGCTCTTAGAATATTGAGTCTCTTCTTGGTAACTTGCTATTCTTCCTCTGAATGCCACCAGGTCTCCCCATCCGGGGGCATGGTCAGAAAAGGGGCATCAGAGTTCGTGTGAGAGTCAGATCTCACTCTCCACTCAACAGTGGAGAATACCCTCTTCATCGTCTAGGTCTTGGTAGGGGTTGAAGCTTACTGCCTATATTCCCCTTGCCTGGTGCCTTAGTTTGAGGAGGACCCCAGGATCCAGATCTGCTTGTCATAAAGTTCTTCTTGTAAGATTCCAGGACCCTGTGGGTCCTACTATTTCCCCTTTCTTCCATGCTACTCTTGCCTAAAGTCTCAATCGGATGTCCTCTCCTCTGACCCACTTTTTTGATAAGTAAAGATTTTCATGGTACGTATCTCTTGGACTAGTGTTTTGATATAAGTGAGTATATACTGTTTGTCTCTTTTTGCTTCTGGGTGAACTCAGTCATTATGATAATTTCTAGATCAATCCATTTGTCCACAAATTTCGGGAATTCCTCATTTTTAATAGCTGAGTAGTATTCCATCGTGTAAATATACCACAGTTTCTTAGTCCATTCTTCTACTGAGGGACACTTAGGCTGTTTCCATGTTCTGGCTATTGTGTATAAAGCAGCTATGAACATGGTTGAGCTTATGTCCCTGTTGTGTCGTAGGGCATTTCCTGGGTATATTCCAAGGAGTGGGATAGCTGGGTCTTGAGGAAGCCCTATTCCCATTTTTCTGAGAAAGCACCAGAGAGTTTTCCAAAGTGGTTGTACTAGTTTGCATCCCCACCAGCAATGAAGGAGTGTTCCTCTCTCTCCACATCCTCGCCAACATGTGGTGTCATTTCAGTTTTTGATCTTAGCTATTCTGATGGGTGTAAGATGGAATCTCACTGTCGTTTTGATTTGCATTTCTCTGATGACTAACGAGGACGAGCATTTCTTTAAGTGTTTCTCGGCCATTTGATATTCCTCTGTTGAGAATTCTCTGTTAAATTCCATGCCCCATTTTGCAATTGGGTTGTTTGTTTTTGTGGTGCTTAATTTCTTGAGTTTTTTTTTAATATATATTTTGGATATTAAACCGTTTTCAGATGAAAGGTTGGTGAAGACCTATTCCCAGTCTGTAGGCTGTCGCTTTGTTCTCTTGACAGAGTCTACTGCCTTACAGAAGCTTCTCAGCCTCATGAGGTCCCTGTTTATTAATTGTTGACATTAAGGCCTGGGCTGTTGGTGTACTGTTCAGGAAGTTGTTTCCTGTGCCTATGTGTCCCAGGCTCTTCCCCACTTTTTCCTCTAACTGAATTAATGTCTCTGGTTTTAAGTTGAGGTCTTTAATCCACTTGGACTTGAGTTTTTTGCATGGTGACAAATAATGGTCTAATTGCATTTTTCTACATGTAGACATCCAGTTAGACCAGCACCATTTGTTGAAGATGCTATCCTTTTTCCATTGAACAGATTTGGCTTCTTTGTCAAAAATCAAGTGAGCATATGTGTGTGGATTCATCTCTGGGTCTTCAATTCGATTCCATTAATCCACCAGTCTATTGCTTTGCCAGTACCATGCTGTTTTAATTACTGTTGCTCTGTAGTACAGCTTGAGATCAGGTATGGGAGATTCCCACGGAGGATCTTTTGTTGTATAGGATTGTTTTTGCTATTCTGGGTTTTTTATTTCTCCATATGAATTTGAGAATTGATCTTTCAATATCTTCAAAATATTTTGTAGGTATTTTGATAGGGATTGCATTGAATCTGTAAATTGCTTTTGGTACGATGGCCATTTTTACTATGTAGATTCTCCCGATCCATGAACAAGGTAAATCTATCCATCTTTTCATGTGATCTTCAATCTCTTTCTTCAGAGGTTTGAAGTGTTTTTTGGATAAGTCCTTCACTTGCTTGATTAGAGTTACTCCTAGATATTTTATATTGTTTGTGGCTATCGTGAAGGGAGTACTTTTCCTAATTTCTTCCTCTGCCTGCTTGTCATTTGTATGCAGCAAAGCTACTGATTTTTTTGAGTTTATTTTGTATCCTGCCAATTTGCTGAAGGTGTTTATCAGCTGTAGGAGTTCTCTGGTGGAATTTTTCGGGTCACTTATATACACTATCATATCATCTGCAAATAAGGATAATTTGACTTCTTCCTTTCCCATTTGGATCCCCTCGATCTCCTTTTGCTGTCTTATTGCTCTGGCTAGAACTTCAAGAACTATATTGAAGAGATATGGGGACAGCCTTGCCTGGTTCCCAATTTTAGAGGGATTACCTTGAGTATCTCTCCATTTAATTTAATGTTGGCTGTTGGTTTGCTGTATATAGCCTTTATTATGTTTAGATAAGGGCCTTGTATTCCCGATCTCTCTAGAACTTTGAACATAAATGGGTGTTGGATTTTGTCAAATAATTTTTCTGCATCTAAAGAGATGATCATGTGGTTTTTCTCTTTCAGTTTGTTTATATGGTGGATTACATTGATGGATTTCTGTATGTTAAACCATCCCTGCAATGAGGCCTGCATGGTCATGGTGTATGATGTCTTTGATATGCTGTTGTATTCACTTTGCGAGAATTTTGTTGAGTATTTTTGTATCAATGTTCATAAGAGAAATTGGTCAGAAATTCTCTGTTTTTTGTTGGATATTTGTGAGGTTTCGGTATCAATGTGACTGTGACCTCATAGAAGGAATTTTGTAATATTCCGTCCATTTCTATCTTTCGGAATAGATTGAATAGTATCGGTATTAGCTCCTCTTTGAAGGACTGGTAGAATTCTGCACTGAAACCATCTGGCCCTGGGCTTCTTTTGGTTGGGAGACTATCAATGGTTGCTTCTATTTCTATAGGCAAAATAGGACTATTTAATTTGTTTATCTGGTCTTGGTTCAATTTCGGCAAATGGAATCGGTCAAGAAATTTGTCCATTTCCCTTGAATTTTGGAATTTTGTGGCATGAATGCCTTTAAAGTAGGTTCTTATGATTCTTTGTATTTCTTCAGTGTCTGTTGTTATGTCTCTCTTTTCTTTTCTGATTTTGTTAATTTGGATAGTGTTTCTCTGTCTTTTAGTTAGATTGGGTAACGGTTTGTCTATCTTGTTAATTTTCTCAAAGAACCAGCTCTTGGTTTTGTTCATTCTTTGGATTGTTCTCTTTGTTTCTAATTTATTGATTTCAGCCCTGAATTTGATTATTTCTAGTCATCTACTCCTCTTGAGTGTTTCTGCTCCTTTTTTTCTAGAGCTTCCAGATGTTTTTAAGTCGTTTATATGGGATGTTTCCATTTTCTTTTTAAAGGCCCTTAGTGCTATGAATTTTCCTCTTAGCACTGCTTTCAATGTGTCCCACAAATTTGGGTATGTTGTTCCATCACTTTCATTGAATTTCAGGAAGTCTTTTATTTCTTCCCTTATTTCTTCCATGACCCATGTGTCATTAAGTAGAAAGTTGATTAGTTTCCACGTGTTAGTATGCTTTTTGTTATTTCTGTTGCTGTTGAAGTCCAGCCTTAGACCATGGTGAACTGATAAGATACAGGGTATTATTTCAATCTTCTTGTATCTGTTGAGGTTTGCTTCATGACCAACTATGTGATCAATTTTAGAGAACGTTCCATGGGGAGCTGAGAAAAAGGTGTACTCCTTAGCGTTTGGGTGGAAAGTTCTGTAGATATCTGTTAGATCCATTTGCTTCATGACCTTGTTTAATGAGGTTTATTTCCAGGCTTAGTTTTTTAATCAAAAACCTATCCTTGAGTGAAAGGGGGTGTTGAAATCTCCCACCATTAATGTGTGGGTATCGATGAGTGAGGCAAGCTTTGTTAATAGGTCTTTTACAAATGTGGGAGCCCTTTTATATGGAGCATATATCTTCAAAATCGTGATATCTTCTTGGTTGACTTGACCTTTGATGAGTACGAAGTGTTCATCCTCATCTCTTTTGATTAATTTTGGTTGAAAGTCTATTTTACTAGATATTAGAATGGCTACCCCAGCTTGTTTCTTGTGACCATTTGCTTGGAATATTTTTCCCCAACCTTTTACTCTGAGGCAATGTCTGTCCTTGTGGTTGAGGTGTGTTTCTTGAATGCAGAAGAATTTTGAGTCATGTTTATGCATCCACTTTGTTAGTCTGTGTCTTTTTATTGGAGAATTGAGACCATTGACGTTGAGAGATATTAATGTCCAGTGATTGGTAAGTCCCTTCATTTTTGGTATTTGTAACAGTCAAGATTTTGTCAGGTTGTGATTTTGCAATGGTATAGGTACCTATTTCCTATGTAGTTATGGTTGTAGTTTGACCAGTGGCGTGGAGTTTTCCTCCTAGTAACTTCTGTAAAGCCGGATTTGTGGGTAGGTACTGTTTGAATTTGTTTTTGTCATGGAATATCTTGTCTTCTCCATCAATGGTTATTGATAATTTTGCTGCCTATAATAGTCTTGCCTGGTATCTGTGTCCTCTTAAAGTTTGAAGCACCTCTGTTCAGGCCCTTCTGGCTTTCATGGTCTCTGCTGAGAAGTCAGGAGTAATTCTGATAGGTTTGCCTTCATATGTTACTCTGCCTTTTTCTCTTGCGGCTTTCAATAATTTTTCCTTGTTCTGTATATTTTTGTGTTGTTATTATTATGTGGCAGGATGATTTTCTTTTCAGGTCTATTCTATTTGGTGTTCTTTAGGCCTCTTGTATGCTTGTATGCATCTCTTTCTTCAAATTGGGAAAATTTTCCTCCATTATTTGATTAAAGATGTGTTCTGGGCTGTGGAGTCGTCTATCTACTCTTTCCTGTATCCCTATTATTCTCAAGTTTCATCTTTTCACGTTGTCTTTTATTTCTTGAATGGTCTGTGTTAGGAACTTTTCAGATTTAGCATTTCCCTGAATGGTTGTTTCCAGTTCTGCGATTGTATCTTCAAGTCCCGATATTCGTTCTCCCATTTCTTGCAATCTGTTAGATAAGGCCACCTCTGAGATGCTTGCTTTCTTTTTTGCAGACTCTTGATCACGTTTCTTCTGTGTGTTCCTGCATCATAGCTTCCATTTTTATATTCATGTCTTGGACTGTTTTAATGATTTCCATCATCTGGTTATTTGTATTTTTCTGAAATTCTTCAAGTGCCCCTTTATATGACTCTTTTAACTCTTCAGCCCTCTTGTTTGCCTCCTCCTAAATTTGTTTACAGATTTTATTTGTTTCTTCCATTATCATCTTCTTTACTAAGGACTTGAGGTCATTTTCTTGCCTATCCATTGCTGTTAGGTTCTCTATGTTGTTTTCATTGGGAATGTTGGGATCCGGAGATGTCAAACTGTTTTGGTTTTTGATAGCATTCTTTCGCTGTCCTCTTGTCATTTTGATGGCTCTGATATTGGAAGGTATTTTGTAGTGACCTTCGCTGGTTGAGAGTGGTTAATTGATGACTGATTGTAGGTCAGGTGCTCTTGCCTGTGGGGATCCGGGCGTATTTTTATGGAACAGGTAGGTGATCCGGTTTCACTCCTGGTGATTTTCCTCTGCCCCCCTGGGCTCCAGGCTGAGCCAGCTAAAGTAGATATCTGTTTGGACTTTACTGCTGTAATTCAGATCAGCAGTCTTGGGACCTAGAATAAGGTCCACAGACAAACGTTCTGGCTGAGTAGGTTGATCCCAGCTGCCTGTCCTTCCTGTGGCTTTGTAGACAAGACCCCAGGTAGATCAGACCTTCTGAGGTTGTAGCTGTCTTTCAGCTCTGCCTCTATATCCTGTAGCAGTGTTCAACCTCTCCCAGTACTATATGCCTGGAGGGACCAAGGTCGCTCTTTGTCAGCAATTAGGCACTGCAAGCAAGACCCTCTTTTTGTCTCCCAATAAAGTGAGAGTGCCTGCCTTGCTTGGGCCAGGATCTCCAGCTGGGCTCTCTCGTTCAGGGAGCCGGGAGCACAGGGCCAGGGCCTTGTGACTGGGCGGTTAGTAAGACTTGCTTTGCAGAGCTCTGGCGGCCACTTGTGGGACCAGATCTTCCCACCAGGCTATGATGATTCCTTCACCCTCTAGGACAGCAATTAGACTCTGCAAACATGGCCCATCCACATCTTGTCTCCCGATAATGTGAGAGTGCCTGCCTTGCTCGGGCCAGGATCTCCAGCTGGGCTCTCTCCTTTGGGGACCAGGGAGCGGGGAGCATAGGACCAGTGCCTTGTGGCTGGATATGAACAATAGGGTTGCAGAGCTCTGGCGGAAGCCCACGGAACCAGGTCTTCCCACAGGGCTAATAAGTTCAGCTATAGCTCTAGGCAAGACCCACGTCTCCTGATGGATCTGTGGAAGCAGTTCAAGCAGATTTCTTTCTTTCTTTCTTTCTTTCTTTTTTTTTTTTTGGTTTTTTCGAGACAGGGTTTCTCTGTGTATCCTTGGCCATCCTGGACTCACTTTGTAGACCAGGCTGGCCTCGAACTCACAGCAATCCACCTGCCTCTTCCTCCCGAGTGCTGGGATTAAAGGCATGTGCCACCATGCCCGGCTCTCAAGCAGATTTCTTACTGCCATTGTTTGCAGCCTCAGGTAGCTGTGATTGGTGTTAGGTTTGGCCCCGGATGGCCAGCGAGCTGCAGTCCCACTTTAGCTGTCTCTGCTGGGTCCTGCCGCCTTTGTTTCCACTCAGCCTAGGTGGGTGACCTCTGCAGTTTGGGGTGGTGTGGAAGGAGAAATCCTAGGGCAGATTCACCCTCTTCACTGAGACTCCTCTGGCTGGGGACTCTGGAAAATCCCCTCCCCAAATCGCAGGTCTGTGCTTTATATACAGGCTGCAGTTTGCATGTGGATTCCATTCCAGAGTTTGGGGAGTGCATTTAGCACCTCCGGGATGTTGCTTTGTCTCAGGGGGGTAGGGCCCCTGTTTGGTCTGTAGCCTTTGGGGCCCCACTCACCTACAATTCTCAAAGTCCAGCAATCTGTTGCTCCACTTATGTCTCTGGTCTCCTCGGGGTAGATCAGGTATGTGGCTTAATGGCCGGTGCCATCTTGGAATCCCCCGTGGATCCTTGCCTCTTTTTTTAAAATGAGGGTTTAGGAGCATTTGACTCCTCTCTTTCTTTGGTTTAGTGTTTCAGTTTTCAATCATGTTTCTCAGTTTTCCAGTCTCTTTTCTCTGCATTATTCTGCGAAGACTTAAATATATTTACAAATATACAGCAATTAAAGATCTTTGGAGTTTGGCTCTCACAAGACATTTGTTACCAAAATTTTAGAATCTTTTAAGAAATGTCCATTGGAAATTGAGACGAAATCAAAGAAATTGGCAGGCTCAGGCACCAGCTGGTCTGGACCAGTCTCCAGTTACTTAGCCATTCACTACTGCAGCTGAGACTGAGATGCTGTCATGGACCTGAGGTTAAAGCCCCAGCTCCCTCTCAGGAATAATGTCCTCACATAGGTGAATGGAGCAAACAGCCAGACGAAGGCAGAGTATGTAGAATCACTTTGCAGGGTCCGCCATGGCTTCTGCCTTCATTTTCCAAATCTCTGAAAAATTGGCAAACAGGTGAATACAGAGTTCTCACCTTCCATTTCTCCAAATCTCACAGGACAACAGTGTGTTGCAGACACAGCTGTGCCATTACCACAGAGCACAGACTCCATGACAATCTGACCTTCTTACATCATGTCCAGGAGCATAATGCTTTGATTGAACAATCATCATCCTCTGGCTTTGAGTGTGTCCTACTTCTTTTTTGGTGACTCCATCCACGTGGTCCCAGAATGCCAATGAGAACAATGCTCTATTCCACTGCAAGGTGCCACACAGGAGTATATCTGTGCTTGAGATGTTGATCCTCAAGTCAGAATGAGTCAAAGTTTCTTTACACCATGATCAGGGGCAGCATTGCAAACACAATCCTTAGATGCCTGGAGGAAAGAAAAGGGATTCACATGTTTAAATGAAATTAATTGTATTTTTTATGTTCAAGAGCACTATAAAAACTAAATTTTAGCAAATAAGCAGAGAGGAAGAAATGGCACAGTACCTGTTGAGTGGGTTAGAAGCTATTTGAATCTAAGTGTCACTCAGTAAGAATCACTGCCTACATTGGCCTCATTTCTCAATGCAGGAGCCTAACACACTTTTTATTACCAGCCCCACAGCTGGTTAGGGATGGTTCTGTTGTGTATGGTTTGTGTGAGGATGAAGGGCAGACTGAAGGTCATTTAGGATCATGGGTCACTGGCCCTGTCTGATTTCCTTGTTGGCTCTAACTTGAATCTCACACAGTCTTTAACAGTGGAATCTTTTTGAGTCTCTGCCCTGAGTTTTGGCTTCCACAGTCTCATGGGTCCTTTGCTTCTTCTGGATCTGATCCTGGTCCCCATACAAAATCCCGTCTGCCCTGTGTGATGCTCTGCATTTTTTCAAGTCAGAGATAATTCTACATTTAAAATAATCTATGTGTTGTGGAAACTGCTCTATGCTTAAAGTTTTTACCACATAAGAACAAAGAATTGATTTTGCTGCTTTAGAAGTACAAAAAGAGGCAAGTACGGTTGCCAAGAAGTAATCTTACCTCAGCCCCAGTTAGACAGTGTGTGTGATCCTTGGGATTAACTAGCCAGCCAGTCTATCCGGATGCACAGATCCAGGACAAGTGATGGAATTTTTTCTCAAAATTATAGTGTAGATTGATATAAGAAGACATGTCAACATGTGCAGACACACACACACATATACAAACACACATACAGACACACCCATACACAGACTCACACTACACACACCCTCACAGAGCCTCACACTATACAAACCCAGAGAGAGAGACAGAGAGAGAGAGACAGAGAGAGTGAGAGAGAGACAGACAGACAGACAGACAGACAGAGACGAAGACACAGAGACAGAAAGAGACAGAGAAAGACAGAGAATCAGAGAGACAAAGAGACAAAGAGCCAGAGCCAGATACAGACATAGAGACAGAGAAAAACACAGTAAATACACATATCACAGTGAAAAACTGAAAATTGTGTAAGCATTTGGGCAATTCAAGGATTACTATGCACTGCACTTGTAGAGAGAATCCCTGTGGACAGGCAGACCACACAGAAGAATCCAGCCCTCCATGTCCTTCAGGACTCTGAACAGGCTGTAACTCTCTGTCACTCAGAGCTCTGTGTGCTCTCAGTGCCCCCTGCTGACCATCAGTTCCCTGTAGGGAGGTTTGTGTCTGAGTTCTCACTGTCATTCACTCACTGTGTATCTGGTACAGTAATATGTGGCTGTGTCCTCAGACTTCAGACCGTTCATGTCCAGGTACAGGGTGTTCTTGGCATTGTCTCTGGAGATGGTGAATCGGCCCTTCACGGCATCAGCGTACCTGATGGTACCACTATTATAACCAATGTATGCGACCCACTCCAGCCCCTTGCCTGGAGCCTGGCGGACCCAGCTCATATAGTAGTCACTGAATGTGAATCCAGAGGCTGCACAGGAGAGTTTCATGGACTTTCCAGGCTGTACCAAGCCTCCTCCAGACTCCACCAGCTGCACCTCACACTGGGATCCTGCAAACATAGAGAATACTGGTTAGAAAACAGTCATAATGTTTATCTTTCTGATGTCCACACAACACACAGCATCTCTTCTCCATAAATTACCTTTTAACATAAAGACAAAGAAAACCAAGCTGATCCCCATGTCCATGGTGAGTGGTCTGTGTTCAGTACTGATCACTGAATGGGAGGATCTAGGAATCCAGGGCTGAGCTCCCTTGCCAGAGCTACAGGGTCAGGGAAGGACTGTTTTTCATGAGCACAGAGAAGTCTCATTTGCATGTCTTCCTGCTGTAGCAGGCTATGTTGTTGGACCTGGGCAGGAAGCAGTGCTCAGAGCTGATATAAGACATCGAAGAATGATGACAGTTACAGAAATTAAAACAGAATGGTTGCCCTGTATGTAGCTTCCCATTGCTAAGGATCCACATATTTTATATAGTTCCCTTTTGTGCACATGTGCACAACATGTTGTGCATATATCCTGCTATGTCTTCCAGGATAAATGTGAAATGAAATAGCTCCTTACACAGTTTTCCTTCTATACAAGACCTCAGTTTTTCCCATTTCCCAAAATGTACATGGTTTCTCCCTGATCTGGCTCTTGAACAGGGTCATGACTTTACAGAAAGGTTCTCAGAATTCCTTTTCTGTGATGAGGACAGTTGGGACTTTTCTGAATTTTACTAATTTCTGAGTGAACACTCTCCCTGGCATAGGAGGTTTGTATATGTGTCATCCCTTGTCACTGCTGGTCTTCCACTCAGCGTTTGTAATGTAGACATTCTTATTTGCAGCACACTGACTTGTTTTACATCTGAAGTCTCCCCATGATTTCTTCATATTCTGTCCATCAATCTCATCTTCCATCTTTACATCAGACAACACATCACTGTCTTTGTCTTAGGCTTGATTTCATTTCCCCAATTTATATAATGGTGTATCTTTTACTTTTAATTGATTTTTATTCTGATTTTGGTCTTATTTCTCCAGTTGTCTTGCTTCTCTCCTACTGATTGCCTTTCTCTCACCACACCTCACTTTTGCTTTCACATCACCATTATTCCCCTCTCCTTGCTCACCCCTGCCACTCACTTAAGATATCCTCCCTCCCTAGCATTCCAATTCGAGTTTTAGAACCTACAAAAAGAAGCCCAAACGTCTAACACACAACCTAATTCTTGCATGTGATATAAATAGGGCAGTTTGTTCTTCCCGGTCTTCATTGTGTTGTTTGATATGAAGATTTTCAGCTTCATCCAAGTTCACCCAAAATTCAGAAGATTCTGAGGAAGAAGTGGAATTCCCTCTGCCACCCTTTTCCCCCCACCTACCTAGACCTCTGACAGGTGAGGTCCTCTTTCCCTACCTTCTGACCACACACTATCTGATCTCATCTGCATATTCTCCATCCTCTTCATCTGTGTTCCAATAGGGTGTCTTCCCCAAGGGGCAATTGTTCAAATAGCAGGCAGCAGAGTTCATGTCAGAGGCAGTCTTCTGATCTCCTGCTCCCCTTTTCCATGTGGAGAATGAGCTATCCATTGGATACATGTGAGCAGGGTGTCTAGGTTCTCTGCTAGCAATGTCCTTCGCTGGTGCATCAGTTTGTGCAGTCACCCTGGGTCCAGGTAAATCAACCTTGAAAGTCTCCTTGTGGAGCTCCTGACAAACACTCCCTGATTCCCTCTCCTTCCATCTCCTAAGTCTTCCATACAACTCACAGCTCTTTGTCTGGGGTCTGCCTGGGAGTCCTGGTAACTGTGCCAATCCCTGCTGTGTGGAGTCTCTAAGAGGTCATATATGTCAGGACCAGAGCTCAAAAGTCTCTAATTTTTAAGCTTTTCCACATCCGTGGTGACATTTAGGTGGCAACTGCCCCTTGAGGAAGACACCCTATGGGAACACAGAGGAAGAGGATGAAGGATATGCAGATTTACAGAAAGGTAAGTTGAATAATGAGGGTGGGACTTGAAGGAGAGGAAGGAGTGTTCTGGGATCACGTTGTAAAGTGATTAACTAAATAAATGAAAAACTATCTTCAGGGAGCACCACAGATAATTAGCCACTGTCATCACACTGCATGCATCACACCACTGTGGTCACTGCTTTGCTCTGTTGTCATTTCAAGTCCACACACTCAGTTTTCCTTTGATGACTAAATGCTGTTCTTGGGCCTATGCTGCTTCAGGATCCAGTTAGGCTCATTTCATTCATGTTAATCTTCAAGTTGACCAGCCAGGGCTCTCACAGTCCAGGCTAGCCTACAGGGAAGAACAATGACAAAGCCCTTTTAGACTCCTGGTGTTGCTTTCTCAGTCTAATTCTTCTTGTTCCAGTGAAGAGCCTGACTTTAGTTCCTTATCACGGTGCATGATTATACTTCATATAGTAAACCCCTTCCTAAATGACTCTTTCTTGTGAGCATTGAATCCATTTACCAACATCTTGCATCTCCAGCTATTCCAGCCATCTCTTGATGCATAATTCGGTGAAATAATCAAATAATCCATTAGCACATACTAAGTGTGGAGCTGCAAAGATTAAGCCTATAATCATTGTTGAAATGATCAGTATTTATATTTTAATCTTAATATAATTTTATGTTCTAGCTACAATCTTCCCATACCATTACAATATATTCCCACACACGTTTCTTAGGACTCAGGCATTACATCAAAATTCTGGACATGAAATTGATACCAGTAAGCAAGGCATGGAAGGGGAAGGAGAAGCAGGGAAATCAGGACTTGCTAGCATCCACATGCTGCCTGGGGCTGGGACAAGCTGAACAGTAGAGGTCAGCCTGTGTTTCTGGGCAGGAAGCATGATGAACCAGAGCCTCAGAGCATGGCCCCACAAGTGTGCAACTTCACAGAGCTGTGTTGGAGCCCCTGGCACCAGCCTTGTGCTCAGGAGAAAGGCAGCATACAAAGTGCAATTCAGAGCAGGGACAGGTAGGTGTGGCTTCTGAATGTTGGCCATAAGGGACAGGGTACAAGAGAATGTGCATCATCCTATGTAAAGATGCTGCTGCATCAGCGTAGATATTGCTATATTTTTGGAAACGATTGCAAATTTATATATCCTTTATAAGTGAGATCAGAACAAAGGTGACATAAAGAAGAAACTGAATGAAAAATCTGTGATAAGTTACCAGCAATAGAACAAAAATTAGACAATACTTATTTAAAAATTATTTTTAATATGTTCACTTTCCATTGCAACTGTAGCCCCTCCTTCATCACTTCCAGATCCCATCCTCCCACACTGATAATCTCTCCCTCCCTTCCCTAGTCCTCAGAGGGGGAACCCTCCTCCTCTAAAATCTGACTTCAACCTATCAAGTCTCATCTGTACAACCTGTATCCTCTTCTGCTGTGGCCTGAAAAGACAAACTTCCCAGGGGGAAGTGATCAAAGTGAGGGATCAGAGTTCATGTCAGAAACAGTCTCTACTCCCCATATTGTGGAAACTCTAAGGAGACCATGCTGTCTATGTACTGCATCTGAGCAGAGGGCCTAGGTCCATATCATATATGGCCTTTGTTTGGTGCATCAGTCTTAGTATTGTAGTGTGCTTATCCGATATTATGTGCTAATATCTTCTTATGAGTGAGAATATATTATGCATGTCATTCTGGGTCTGTGTTACCTCACTCAGGATAATAATTTCTAGTTCCATTTATTTGCTGTAAAAATTTCAATATTTCCTTGTTTATAATAGCTTAGTAGTATTGCATTGTGTAAATGCACCATCCTTTCTTTATCTACTCTACCGTTGAGGTACATGTAGGTTGTTTCCAAATTCTGGCCAGTAACAAAAAGCTGTTGTGAACATAATTGAGCAAATAAATACCTTTGTTGTATGGTGGGCATCTTTTGTGGATACGCCCAGGAGTGGTATGGCTGGGTCTTGACGTAGAATTAGTCCCAATTTTCTGATAAAGAATCAGAATGATTTCCAAAGTGGTTGTACATATTTGCACTCCCACCAGCAATGGAGGAGTGTTCTGCTGTTCCCATATTGTTATCAACATGTGCTCTCAGTTCAGTTTTTGATCTTAGCCATTCTGACAGGTATAAAATGGAATCTCAGAGTCATTTTTATTTGCGTTTCCGTGATGACTAGGGATGTTGAGCATTTCTTTATGTGTTTCTTGGCCAGTCCATATGCCTCTGTTGAAAATTCTCTGTTTAGTTCCGTATTCCATTTTTAATTGGATTATATAGTTTGGTCCTTTTTAATTTTTTGAGTTCTTTATACATTTTGGATATTAGTCTTGGTGAGATGTAGGGTTTGTGGAAAACTTTTCTCAGTCTGTTCAATATCTGCATATTTTTTTGGCAGTGTCCTTTGCTTTACAGAATCTTTTCATTTTCTTGGGGTCCCATTTATGAATTATTGATCTTAGAGCCTGAACTATTTTTGTTCTGTTCAGGAAGTCGTGTCCTGTGCCAATGAGCTCAAGGCTCTTTCCCATCTTTTCTTCTAACAGGTGGCCAACTTACCAAAAGTACTCTACAGATTCAATACAATGCTTATCAAAATTCCAACACAATTCATTACAGATCTTGAAAGAATAATTCTCAGTTCCTTATTGAAAAACAACAAAAAAAAAAAACCTGAATAGCTAATGCAAATCTGTACAACAAAAGACCTTCTGGAGGCATCTCCATCCCTGATTTCTAGCTGCACTATAGAGCTACAGTAACATAAACATCACCCTACTGGCATAGACACAGCCAGGTGCATGAATGGAATTGAATTGAAGACCCAGAAATAAACCCACACAGCTATGTACACTTGATTTTTGACAAAGAAGCCAAAATCATACAGTGGAGAAAAGAGAGTATCTTTAATAAATGGCACTGGTCTAACTAAAATATGAATCTATAATTATGCCTAATATATAATTATATAATTCTACACATGCACGATATATAGTCATATATGATTTATATGTTCCATACATATGCATATAAAAGGTTACATATATATGTATTTATATGGAACATAGTAAATTATATAACATTTAGTCTGATAACAAGAAGTAAATGAAAAGCTTAGATCATTTGTGGGTAAATAAATTTTTCTAGTGTGTCAACAGAGATCAAGTTTGCTAGAATATGACAGTGGAGAGGGTCTCTAGAGGATTGCATTGGCTGGGACAAAAAACTATTGTTCCTAGCATTACATTATAGGTTCCTGCAATATAGCCTTGAATTTCCTAAATGGAGTAACCTAGAAAGTCCTTGCTTGGTTTCAGCACACCCTACTGGTTTAAGCATCAGTGTAGTAAGTTTTTAGTTCAGGCTCACTGTGGAGTTCCCTCACTGTGTCTTTGGCACTGTACTACATGGCTGTGTCCTCAGTCTGTAGACTGTTCAGTTTCAAGAACACCTGACTCTTGGAGGTGTCTCTGCTGATGCTGAGTTGGGATTTGAGAACTGAATTATAGTCTGTGCCGTCACCACCCCATAATACTCCCATCCACTCCAGACCCTTTCCTGGAGGCTGGCGGACTCAGTGTATATTATAGCTGGTTAATGAGAAGCCAGAGACAGTGCAGGTGAGAGACAGGGTCTGTGAGGGCTGCACCAGGTCAGGTCCTGACTCCTTCAGCTGCACCTGGGACAGGGCACCTGGGGACAAGAACATCACTATCAGTCACACATCCCATAGATGACATGCCCAGGTCCCACTCCTAAAGCCCTGAAACACTTACAGGTTGTAAAGGTCACCAGGCAGAGGAGCAGCAGCAGGACAGCCATGCTCTGATGGAGGCTCCAGTGAGAAGGACATAGGTCTTCTCAGCTAGGCCTGGGCTTTCATCCTGAGGCTGAGGTCTGCTTTGCATTGGGGGAGGTTCTTGAGAGCATAAAAGGGAGCAGAAGGCAACTTTCCAGATTCACTTTCAGGTGACTGAGATTTTTGTGCTTCTTAGGGCATCTTCTGAGAAAAAATAAGAAGCACTTTCTGCTTCTGTCTGGTTCAATATCCAGATTCACACTGTGGAGTTCTTCGAAACAAAACATGGGGCTGTTCATAGTTAATGTGTCTGCACACATGCAGTGCTGGCTGAACAGGTTACCGTGTCCTACATGCCCCTGTTTATCTCTAAGTTCTAGAAGAGATTTATGGGGTGGTATTTGGCCACTTAGTGATCTGAAATTCTCCTTAAGGAACTAAAAATTCTTTTCTCTTGTCATCAGTGGGAGTCCTTTGTTTTTACCACTACTTTTAAAAATAAGTTGTGAAGAAACAACTCAGTAACATTTAGTACCTGTGATTTCAAATGTTTATATTAGAGTAGACCCAAATGTCTGCCATGAGTCCCATCTGACTAGACTCCCATGTTCGGCTCATTACCCAGAGACAGCAGATCTTGAGACTAGTCTTTGTAGCTCTTAAGTTATGCCAGTCTCTCTCTCTCTCTCTCTCTCTCTCTCTCTCTCTCTCTCTCTCTCTCTCTCTCTCTCTCTCCTTCCCTCTCACATTAGTTTGTAGCACATAAAAACCCAAATTCCTAATTATGAGGTTATATTTTTGAGGAATGAGATTTCAACTATCACATAATGTTTCACAAAAAGCTATAGCATCCAACCAGACTTGAGGGTAATATTAACTGACATAAATAATAAGCAAGATAAGGTGATGGCAAGAAATGAAGAGGAGGTCAGGCATGAGCATGGGGAGCCCTATGCCTTGACATGTTAATCACCACACAGCCCAAGAGACTGTAGAGCTTTTCTCCAGTTTCTTCACAATGTGAGTGAAGTGATGGACGCAGGTCTTCCCCTTATGGAGACAGCCATCCGTGAAATTCGTGATGCTCACCCACAGTATGTCCTCCACTTGTTCATCAAGCTCTGAGTGTTAGAAGAATATTTGTGCAGACACTATTCTCAGTGTGTCTCATCTGGGTTTGTCTGGTACTTACATTTTGGTTATGAAATTTTGAGAAGGAATTCACAGATATAAGTGCACCATTTTTTTCAGTATGTAGGTATCTCAGCTTCTTTGGACACAAAAAGGGCTATTGATAACCTGTCGGTTTCAGTTAGATTGTCCTGAAGATCAAGGACCTAGGACAAGTAGCACAAGATACCACATGACTAGTACATTGGGGTTTGGAAATTTCCTATTGGTAAGGAGTACCAATGAGTTGCATGGGATTACTTGGGCATGTTTAGCCTATGGAATAATAGTAGTGTTCCTGACAGGTGGAGATCAGCAACATTCATGATATTTCCACTTTATGTGTCTCTCGAAAACAAATTTATTTAAAGTGTACCTGATATCTGTTGAGTTTCAAGACAGTGAGATACAAAGAATCTGTATTACCAGGCTCCCTACTCTTGTAGACACAGGCATTGTAAAAGCAAATTCCTGGAAAAATATAGTCCATGAGTATGGGAAACAGAAAACAGCAGGGTCGGCTAGTATTAGGATAATTCAGACATCATCTTTCCAATGGCACAGTGCAAGAATGAGCACATGCATCAAGCATAAACACTATTAGAACATGTGCCCCAAATTGGCTTGTGGAATCCTATGAGAGACTATGGACAGAAACTACAGGGGAGCAATGAATGTTTTTTTGTCTGTCAGTAGAGTGGTTTCACGGGTATTAAATCACATAAAAACTCAGTAAGTGTTATTACAAAGAGGTTAGTGTATGCACAGAGTATCTCCATAAATAAATTTTTAAAATCTGAGTTATGTAACTTCTGTCTCTATTTTTAATCAAGGTCAATCTCCATGTGGTGAAACAGAAGCAGGGTGTGAGAGCCATGAGCACCATTCAGCCAGGGTGTGTTTATGGGACTGCCCACCTCAGCCCTTCAGACAGAGAATGCAGCAGGGAGAGGCAGTGCAACAGTGGGATCTGGAAGTGAACAGAAAAATGCAAAACTATTGTTTTTAACAGAAATGTCACTTTCATCACTACACACCTGTATCTGAGACTTTTGTGCCACTTGGACTGGGATGTGTCACTCTGAGTGTTCTGCACAATATTTGCCAGTACTGTAGTGGAACCATGTTCACATGTCAGGCCATAGGGATCTGTTTTCCTCCATCCACATTTGCTTTTGTTTTTTCCATTACTAAATGTAACCCATACTATTATCATTAGGATTTAATTGTATTCCTCTTATTATTAGGAATGTGACATTAAGGTCATATTTCCTGGTGGTAAGATGGAATTAGGGAACGAGCAACGAAGATGTCTTGCGTGAGTATCTTTTGCTATCAGGTGACACACTATGAGGACACTCAGGCTGGCGCTTAGGATTGAGGTGGAGTGTGCCAGGATTCTGTGTCACATCACCTGGCTATGTTTTCTTTCTAACTCTCTAGGACTAATCAGAAGAAATAATCAAGAGGAAGGTTTCAAGGACTAGCTATGCACCATTGCCACCTCTGCTCTACTCCAGACAAAAATACTTGTCTGTGCTTAATTGTTTAAGAACTTGCTTACAACTATAATGATATTTAGATGTTATTTTTGGGACACAGTGTTAGAATCTGAAGAACATGTTCTCTATTTTCTTGGTCAAATGGAAATGTTTGAGAATTAGTAATTCTTGTCCTTGGCTCTAACATATTTTTGGTCTAACCAATCAGTTAAAAAATTTTGCCCTGCTCATCCAGTTTTACTTCCACCCATGTAGACTGATGCTCAACTTGATCCTGATAAATATATCTCTGATTGATATAGTGCTTAAGCTTATAGTAAATATAATAAGTCTTTGTGTCATTATTTGGGAGCTGGAAGTACAAAGAAAGTCCCTTTTTACCTGGTGTCCAAGAGCAGGTAACAGAATCCATGCTTAGAACACTAGACTCAGGCATTACACCAAAAGTTTTGGACATCAAATTCAGAATATTAAGCCAGGCATGGAAGAGGCCGGAAAAGGAGGGAAGTGGCTCCCTAGAACCCACATGCTGCCTGGAGCTGGGACAAGCTGATCAGTTGAGTTCAGCCTGTGTTTCTGGGCAGGATACATGGTCAACCAAAGCCTCAGAGCATGGTCCCCCAAATGTGCAACTTCACAGAGCTATGTTGGAGCCCCTGGCACCAGCCTTGTGCTCAGGAGAAAGGCAGCATACAAAGTGCAATCCATAGCTGGGGCAGGTAGGTGTATGGCTTCTGGCTGGTGCTTATAAGGGACAGGGTACAAGAGAATGTGCACCATCCTATGTAAAGATGCTGCTGCATCAGCATAGAAATAGCTATATTTTTGGAAATAATTGCAATTTTATATATCCTTTATAAGTGAGATCAGAAGAGCTGACTTAGATAAGAAAATGAGTGAAAAATCCATGATAAGTTACAAACAACAGAACAAAAAATAGACACTCTTTCTTTTACATATTTTTACTTTGTTCACTTTACATCCCAACTGTATCTCCTCCATCATCATCTCCCGATCTGATCCTCCAACCCTAATAACCTCTCAGTCCATACCCTAGTCCTCAGAATGGGAAGCCCTCCTCTTCCAACATCTGACTTCAGCCTATCAAGTCTCATCTGTACCACCTGTATCCTCTTCTGCTATGGTGTACAAGGGGACCCTGCCAGGGGGACATTATCAACATGAGGGTCCAGAGTCCATGTCAGAAACAGACTCTACTCCAGATATTATGGAAATCCTAAGGAGACTATGCTGTCTGTGCACTGTATCTGAGCAGAAGGTCCACATCATATATGGTCCTTGATTGGTGCATCAGTCTCAGTATTGTAGTGTGGCTATCCTGTATTATGTGGCTAATATCTGCTTATGAGTGAGAAAATATTATGCATGCCTGTCTGGGTCTGAGTCATGTCACTCGGGACAATAATTCATAGTTCCATCCATTTGCCTGCAAATTTCAGCATCTCCTTGTTTTTAATATCTGAGTAGTATGGCATGTGTAAATGCACCGCAATTTCTTTATCTACTCTTCTGTGGAGGTACATCCAGCGTGTCTCCAGATTCTGGCTATTTAAAATAAAGCTGCTATGCACATAGATGAGCAAATATCTTGTTGTGTGGTGGGGAATCTTTTGGGAATACGCCCTGGAGTGGTATGGCTGGGTCTTCAGGTAGAATTAGTCCCAATTTCCTGTGAAAGTACCAGAATGATTTCCAAAGTGGTTGTACACTTTTGCACTCCAACCAGCAATGGAGGAGTGTTCTGCTTTCCCCATATCCTCACCAACATGTGCTGTCACTTGAGTTTTTAATCTTAGACATTCTGACAGATGGGATATCAGAGTCATTTTGATTTGCATTTCCCTGATGTCTGATGTTTCTCACCTACTCAATATTCCTCTGATGAAAGTTCTCTAGAATGAGGTGTTCATTGGCTCTATCTGAACAGGGTTCTAGATGTACCGAATGCATTGGCCTTGGTTGGCACACAAGTTTGTGCAGGCCCCTGGTTCCAGATCTGACTGCTTTGATGGTCTCCTAAACCCTCTGGGTCCTTCCACCACCCCGGTCTTCCATACCACTTTCAATACTCCAACCAGAGTCCAGGAGCAAGTCCCAATACTTGTTCTAATCTGCAGCTGAGTTGAATCTCTCAGAGGACATCAATGTGGGACTTACGTCCACTTATATGTGATAAAAGTGAATTGTTCTTTGAGAAGATAATTAATATTCCTCTCCTGGATGTGACAGAGTGTATCCTATCTTTTGACAGGGAGTAATGAAGTTTCAAACACAACATTTATTAACCAACATAAGGAATGTGTTTTTGAAATATTACCATTTGAATTAAGGCCTCATATATTGCACACAAGAACTCTTCAATTATGTTATTTACCAGCACTAGACAAACAAGTTTTATGGAAATATTTCATTTTCAAGTATGTAATATTTTCTTTTTTTAATTTTTAAATTTTATTATATTAATTTATTCTTATTACATCTCAATGGCTATCCCATCTCTTGTATCCTCCCATTCATCTTTCCCTCCCATTCTCCCCTTACTCCCATCCCCTATGACTGTGACCGAGGGGGACTTCCTCCCCCTTTATATGCTCATAGAGTATCAAGTCCTTCCTCTGAGTGCCACCACGTCTCCCCATCCAGGGGATGTGATCAGATATGAGGCAACAGAGTACATGTGAAAGTCATACCCCCATCTCCACTCAACTGTGCAGAATGTCCTTTTCATTGGCTAGATCTGGGTAGGGGTTTAAAGTTTCCAGCGTGTATTGTCCTTGGCTGGAGCCATAGTGTGAATGGGACCCCAGGGCCCAAATTTGTCTATCATAATGTTTTTCTTGTAGGTTTCTAGGACCCTCAGGATCCTTCTAGTTTGCTATTCTCCCATGCTTCTCTCATTATGTGACATGACACCACACTAATGGTTCCTCTGTCTGCAAATAGGATACTGTAAAAATTGACCTGAAGGGGCATGAGACAAGCACTGGGCAATATCTTAGCAGTGAATTAAAGACTTGTGATGACTTCACGTTCTGGGATTCCTTTGACCAGAGTCTGAACTTAGGAAGGGTAAAGATGAGGCAGACATATGGGCCTCTGATAAGGGCCTGCAACTTGTAGACAACTCAGTAACTTTACTAACCCCTCTTTGGAAACACAGGGATTTAGTCATGTTCCACCTCTCTCCTCCTTCGTTTTTGTCAATCAATATTTCATCATGTGCTCTCACATACTCTCTGCATTGCATTCCAAGGATGCACATGTACTTTACAAAGGTACAGAAATTACAAGAACTTTGATGTTTTTCTGTCAGAAGACATCCATTACCAAATATGTTAGAACCTGTTGGGTAAGGTCTATGGGAAGAAATCACAGAACCCTTCTGTCTCAGGTATCAGCCTGTCTGGACCAGTTTCCAGTTACCCGGAATTCACCAGTGCGGCTGTGGCTGGAAAGATCCTTCTCAGGAACATTGTCATCACACAGGGGGCTTGACCTGAAAGGCTGAGTAGGGCAGAGAAGATTGCATCACTTTGTAGAAGGAGCCATGGTTTCTGCCTGCATCTTTCAGATCTCTGCCTAAATGGTGACCCTGTAATTACAGAGCCCACTTTTTCCATTTCTCCATAACTCACAGGACAACAATGTGTTGCAGCCACAGCTGTGTCATCTACAAAGAGCACACAGCTCCATGACAAACTGACGCACATAAACAATGTCCTAGGTGCATCATGCTTTGATTGAACAATCATCGTTCCTTGGCTTCCAGTGCTGAATATGAATATAGAGACATAATCCATGTGATCCCAGAATGCCATAAAGAATAATGCTCTATTCTGGTTCTAGGTGCCACACCTGACTACATCTGAGCCTTAGATAAAGCACCGAACTCCAAATGAGGCACAGGTCTTTTACATCATGTTTTTGAGCATCTTTGCTAGTTAAGACCCTTAGATGCCTGGAGGAAAGAAATGGGATTAACATATTAAAAGGAAATTCATTTTGCTCTTTAAATTCTTTGGGAACTATGCAAACTAAACCATAACAGATAATTAAAGGTGAAGAAAAAAAATATGACCCATGGAGTGGTCAGGAGCTGGAAGCAGCTAACCCAAGCTCAATGGTTACCACTACCTACACTGACCTCACTGCTCAGTGCTGGAGCCTCAGATGGGTTGCTCTTTGGAACAGCAGCTGGGGCTGTCTCTGTGGATCTTAGACAACAGCAGGCCTGAGGTTGGAGCTGTGCACATTGGTTGCCATAGGGTATCCACCAACAGAACAGTTGGGGTAAGCCTGTGGCCAAAGGCTGAGAAGACACTCCTATGGAACCCTGGGACTTTCCTCAGCAAGTCATCAGAGTGACTTGAGGTTGGACATGCTTTTCCCCTCACCATGGCCTTTCCTCTTATCTGGGAAACACAGACATTGTAGTTTTGCACTCCACGGCCAAGGCCTGTCAGTCATTCTATAGTCACTGCTCTTCTGCTTGTTTTAAACCATGATTCATCAGCAAATCCATCTTGGATCCCCTCTCTGTTTCTCTCTCTCTCTCTCTCTCTCTCTCTCTCTCTCTCTCTCTCTCTCTCTCTCTCTTTCTTCCCTTCTTTCAAATGTTAGCATTTGAGATAAGCCCGCATGTAGTCTTATCAAGAACACTTCAACTTATGAACAGCTTCTCCAGCACCTATATGATATTACCGCTTGTGTTTGATACAGGTCTGTTTTCAATGGCCTAAATATCACAATGATCTGGGTGAGCGTAGAACACATTTTATCAGTGACAACCAGACACGAACATAAAAAAGCAACATTTAATCAAACAGAACCTAAGAAATTGATCTCAGGCAAACTGACATTGAGGGAAAAGTTACTATGGTTTGAAGATTGCAGGATGAGTAGACTAAAAATTTATATGGGACAGAATATTTAAAAATGGACTGTATGAATATTGACCACAATTAGTATCATATTGTGTTCATCACAGATGGAGAGTGTAGATTTTATGAGGTATCCCCAGACAATATCTGTGTTTTCCCTTAACTGTTGACATGCATGTGAAAACATCATGATATGCTGAATACAACTAAGTTCAAGCATCACTTGCCTATAATAGTGTAGAAATGTTTCTAACAATACAAATAGAAAAAAAATAAACCAATTAATAACATCTCCCTTGTGGTTGTCAGATACATTGAACGGTAGTGAAATTTCTTGATAAATGTTAACCAAATAACATATTTTACATTATTAAATTATACCAACATTTAATTATCTCCATATTTTCTAAAATATTAAAAGTGGTTTATTTCATTACTACTTATTCCACTGGTAGATTCATAATTATAATGTAGTCTATGATTTTTTTAATTCCTGCATATTTTGCGTCACTTAGAATACTTTAGAGGTATCAATATTTTTTAGCTTTTACCTGATAACTAAACAATTTGAAAAGTCTGTAATTAACTCAAAGAACTAACTAGTAGGAATAGTAATAGTGTTATTTAATATGGTCTCAGAACACGACAAATTTCAGGCTACCAGGCACTGCTGAATTTTATTTTCATATCTGCTCAGACTGAAAAAGGTCACTCAACTTAACTGGACCATCTCTCTCTGACCAACAGAACTGTTAGGACCTTCAGTTATTTCTATAAAATCTATTTACTGAAATATCACACATAATTTATAAACTAGTTATTTACCTTTGTTTAGTTGACAGTGACACCAAGGTGATAATTCTTCATGGTCAGATGGAATTAGGGAAAGAGCATCACAGAAGTCATGCCTGCTTCTTATTTGCTATCAGGGGACACACTGTAAGGACACTCATGCTAGTGCTTTGGATTGAGGTGGAGTGTGCCAGGATTCTGTGTCTCGTCACCTGGATGTTTTCTTTCTAAATCTCTAGGAATAATCAGAAGACATAATCAAGAGGGGGATTTCAAGGCCTAGTCACACACCATTGCTACTTCTGCTCTACTCCAGAGGAAAAAAGTGCTTACTTGTTTAAAAACTTACAACTCTATGGATATTTAGATGCTATGGTGGGGCACAGTGTAAGAATGTCAAGAGTATGTCCTATAATTTCTTGGTCAAATGGAAATGTTTGAGATTTAGAAATGTTTGTCCTTGGCTCTGGATCGTTTATGGGGTCCTCTGGTTTAAGAAGAAAGAAACAATGGAGATTTCTGTTTCCAAACTAGCTTTGAAAATCACAGTATCACAAGGAAGCTTAAGTCTTTCTATCACAAGTGCTAAAATACAGGGGCTGGATTACAGAAAACTCAAAACTGTCAAACTTTCTTACAAAAATTCCAATCAACAAGTGCTACAATTTCAGTCTCTTTTAAAAATATACGCATATTCAGTTATACACATACACACATGGATATTCAGATATATCACATCATATATGGAAATATAGGATTATATATATATATCAATGTTATAATTTTAGCCATATATGTAATTTTTATGTTTCACAAATATGGGCAGATAATTATGCCTAATATACAATTATATAATTCTACACATGCACGATATATAGTCATATATGATTTACATGTTCCATACATATGCATATAAAAGGTTACATATATGTATTTATATGGAACATAGTAAATTATATAACCTTTAGTCTGATAACAAGAAGTAAATGAATAGCTTAGATCATTTGTGGGTAAATAAATTCTTCTAGTGTGTCAACAAAACTTAAGTTTGGTAGAATATGACAGTGGTGAGGGTCTCTAGGGGATTGCATTGGCTGGGAGAAAAAACTATTGTTCCTAGTATTGAAATATAAGTTCCTGCAACATAGCCTTGAATTTCCTAAATGGAGCGACCTAGAAAGTCCTGGCTTGGCATCAGCGCCCCCTGCTGGTTAGAGCATCAGTGTAGTACGTTTTTTTGTGTTAGCTCACTGTGGAGTTCACTCACTGTGTTTCTAGCACAGTAGTAAGCGGCTGTGTCCTCAGTCTTCAGACTGTTCAGTTTTAAGAAGACCTGACTCTTGGAGTTGTCTCTGTTGATGCTGAACTGGGATTTGAGAGCTGAATCATACTCTGTGCTCCCACCAGCCCATATTACTCCCATCCACTCCAGACCCTTTCCTGGAGGCTGGCGGACCCATAGCTGGTTAATGAGAAGCCAGACACCGTGCAGGTGAGAGAGAGGGTCTGTGAGGGCTGCACCAGGTCAGGTCCTGACTCCTTCAACTGCACCTGGGACAGGGCACCTGGGAAAAGAACATCAAGATCAGTCACACATCCCATAGATGACATGCCCGGGTCCCTCTCCTGAAGCCCTGAAACACTTACAGGTTGTAAAGGTCACCAGACAGAGGAGCAGCAGCAGGACAGCCATGCTCTGATAGAGGCTCCAGTGAGAAGGATATGGGGCTTCTCAGCTAGGCCTGGGCTTTCAGGCTGAGGCTGAGGGCTGCTTTGCATTGGGGGAGGTTCCTGAGAGGATAAAAGGAAGAACACAGCAAGTACACTAGTTTCACCTCCATGAAAATGTAATGCAGTTCTCCCTGTTTCCATTGTTGTCTCAGAGTCTTACTGCTTCCTTCTGCTAACCTAAGGCTAGACCTAGAAGCTTCTAGCATCCATAAAATCTAACAGAGGCCTAGAATGTTTTCATCATCTGAGACTAGCTTCTTAGAAACTCACTCTCACCTGTTCTTTCTGAGTACTGGGCTGCTGATTCAACTCACTTGTTCTGGCTCAAACTCTTCTCCCAGCTGATGTACTTAATCTCTTGGCCTGGAATTGCTCTGACTGGCCTCAAAGTAAGTCAGCCATCTGCTCTAATCTCTGGCTTATTTTCATTTTCTGGCTCATTCAGTCTTCACCTGAGTTCTCTCTCGGCAATGCACCTCTATAACACTGTCCTGGCAAAACTGCCTACTACTCTGAAAAACTACCTCTTAAATAGCTCCCCTTTCCACTCTCTTCTCCTTAGGGTTGGGGGTATTTTTTTTCTGTCAAATCTTCTCTGATTCATCAGCTTCTCTGCCACTCAATTATACATCACTCTTAAACATGGGTGCTTCCTTCTACAAACTAACTTTACCTTTGTTTGGGATTAAAGACATGTACCACCACCATGCCTGTACCTAAGCTTTTCTTCACCCAATACTTGCTTTATACCAGCCTGGCCTCGATCTCTGATCTGTTTGCCTCTGTCTCCTGGATTACATGGATGTTTCTATTCCAGACGGATCACACAGACCAATAAGGTCTTTGGATGTGATCTCTTTTCAGAACAGCCATGTTCTGAATGAAAATTCCTCTATAGTTCCAAGTGTCTGAGATTTGCCCTGTGTTTTCTAGAGCAACTGGTAACAAAAATCAGAAATACTTATGCTTCTGTTAATATTTCCACTTCCATATAAACAGAAATTGTATGATTGACACTGTGCAGAACCTTAACTGCGTCCATATTTCTGCTGTGCAGGCAGAAGAGAGTAGCATATCCTCAGTGCATATGTATATTCCTGTCAATTCCAGCAGAAACTGAGGATAAAATTTAGTCAGATGATGCACATTGGCTCTTAGTCATGTGAAAGCCAGATTAATGAACTACTTAAACTTTTCTCTTAGTGTCAATGGTCCTCCTCTTTTCACTCACCTAGGAAATCCCACTTGTGAGGAAGCAATTCACAAACATTTAGTATGAGTGATTATGAATGTTTGTCTGAGAGGAGACCCAAAGGACTGAGTTTCCTGCCATGTCAGTATTCACGTGAGCACCTGGGGACACATTACTTGGAGATGAGGTCTTGATTCACATTTCTTTGTGTCTGTTTCCATCTGTCTGCCTGTTTGTCTGTGTGTACTTTTTTGTTTCTCCTTGTCTCTACAGTTTGAAATGCATTAAAAGTCCAGGTTCCTAAATAAGATTATTGCATTCCTGAGGAATGGGAATGTCAGTTGTCCACAAAACCTCATAAAAAGAAGTAAAATGTGGAAGGGATCCAAGATGCTGGCACTGAAGACACACCTTGTTTAAGTAGGATGACAACAATGACCATTCATTCACCTAAAGACTTAGCTGAGGCCCAGAAAACACCAGCACCTGTAACTCACAGGTGAGAGGTCTCCAAATTGTGCAGAGCACAGTTGAGTCTTGTCTCCAGCCACCAAGAAAAAGCACAGAAAAGTCTCAGGTCCTCATGATCATAAGGCTAGCAGCACACATCTATCTGGAGGGCAGCCACTGGCTTCTGGGCTCATGTGCACTTGCCTGCCTGGTGGGAAGCTTCTGAAATCCCCAGGGCCCAGAAGGAGTATTGGCTCACAAAAACATTAGTGCCTCTGGCTCCTACTTCTGAGCAGATACCAAAGTCTGGAACATGAGTAGATCCTACCATAGGTCACCTAAAAACCAAACAAAAGGATCTGCCTTGCCAAATAAACACTGAGGATCCCGGACAGGTGTGCAGAGTTTGAAATTCCAGGGGGCTGAAAGCCTCTGCTTACAAAAACACCAATATCTGGAGGTCCAAGCCCTGAGCAGACAGCACAGTTGGGAACACACATAGATTTATCCTCAGTTCTCTCAGAAAACCCATGGAAAGCTCCAGTTTGACAAACAGCCACCAGGCTCCTGGGTTTTCCTGACTGAGGAACAGCATCTGAAATCCCTAGGCACAGAAAAAGCCTTGGCTCACCAAAACACCAGTGTTGCTTGGTCCAAGCACCAGGTAAACAGCATAATCTCAAACACAAGTTGATCTGACTTCATGTCACCCAGAAAACCCACAGAAAGCTCCAGGTGTCCAAGTAGCCACTGAACATAGGCTCCAACAAGAGACATCAAAATGGGAAGAGGCCAGCAGAAGAACACAAGCAGCAATCATCAGGTCAATTTGATACTACCAGAAATCAGTAGGGTCACCATGACAACAAGCCCTGGAGATCCTATTACAACCAATGCACAAGAGAAAGATTTCAAATCTGAGATTATGAAAATGATAGAGGCCTTAAAGGAGGAAAAATCCCTTAAAATAAAATGCCTTTCTCTCGCCACACCTCACCTTTGCTTTCACACCATGATTATTACCCTGGCTCACACTTGCTACTCCCTTAAGAAATCTTCCATTCCTAGCATTCCAATTCTAGTTTTGAACCCTACAAAAAGAAGCCCAAACCCCTAAGACACACAATCTACTTCCTGCATGTGGTAGAACAGGTAGGATTGTTCTTCCCAATCTTCATTATGTTGTTTGATATAAAGACTTCCAGCTTCATCCATGTTCATCCAAAATGCAGAAGATTCTCAGGAAGATGTGGAATAGATGTAAGGATTGGAGCAGAAGAAAAGTAAACCAATTAATAACATCTCCCTTGTGGTTGTTAGATAAATTGAACTCTAGTGAAGAGTCTAGATAAATATCAACTCAATAATGTTTATATTGGCAATGCAGCATTTCAAATGTGGGGGCAGTAGTTGTGACCTGAGCAGCAGAGCAGGAGGCGACACTGAGCTAGCGGGGAACAAGCGGCGAAGATGAGATTTACTATGTAGTCCAAGCTTAAATGTGTGATCCACCTGACTTAGCCTTCTTAGTAGCTTGGATTATTCCACAGCACCTGACTATTAATAATATTTTAAAGCTGAGAACATCTGAATTCCTGCCTCTTTTGGATAAAGGTGGTTAAGGAAAGGTGTCAGAAAAAGTTCTTTCAAGATAGTTTTGAAGACATTAAGAAGCAAATGAAGGAGAAAAGGAATAAAAACTTGGCAGAGATTGGCAGGTGCAAGTCCTTTATTGTTGCACCATGCCAAGTACCCACTAACAGTTCTACACTGCTGAAAAATTACCAAGAAAACAACAGGTTGTTTAGTTTTGGCTTTGGAAAATGAAAAATCCAAAGTGAGAGAAGCCCAGGACATCATCCTAAACCTGAGGAGAGAGTGTTACTATCTTGCATGTCAGCTGTATACACTGAAAGAGAGGCTAACTTCCTGACAGCATGGAGAAACTGTTCAGAACCAGAAAGGATGACCCTCAGGAGTGGTCCCAATAATGACAACACGCCCAGGGACTTTCCTGTGAAGACATTACAGCAAAGTGCTCTTGAAGAAACTAACTGGTCTTTTCAAACTGAAGATCCAAATCCTACTGTTTCTCCAGACACATTGGGGAGCAATTGTGATTCTGGTAAAGTCGAGTCTACCGATAACGGCTTACCTAGGACTATGTCTTTCCATTACCACGTAAGGGAAGATTTTAATAATTTACGTCACTCCACTACTTTGGGGCATGAAGCCAGTCAATGGGTGGGGCAGCCTTTGAACATGAGAAGTGGATGTAAAGACCTAACCATAACACTGCATAAACTTGGAAATGTAGGACAAAATGTTTGTCTATGGAACAAAGACCAAATGAACTTATCCCCTGGACCGACTTACCCAGAAAAAAATTGCTAAAATAAAAGAAGTCATTTTACCATCTAATCCTCAGCAAATGAAAAGCAAGCATAAACATGCACAAAAAAGAAGAGCAGAGCAGAAAAGAGCCAAGAAGAGATGCAAATCTAAGTCCTCATTGAAGTGTTAGGACAACAAAAGCAAAGGTAAGCAGGCTGTAGTCCCTCCAACACTGGAGGCTCTATGAGTTCCAGTGATGCTTACGATTTTAATCTAGAATAGTGTGTTCACCTTACGCCTTTCAGACAAAAAATGAGCAATGGCCCCAGTGGAGAACCTAACAGCAGCAACTGGGAAGTGAGTGCGGAGGAAGTCAGTGCCTCTGAGGACAATTCTGATGAGCTCTGCCTGCCTCCTTGCAGGGATTTGCAAGAGGTGAACAGAGGAGTTACCAGGCCTTGGTCTAAAAGAGGACATAAATTCACAGATGAAAAAGAGATGGAGGGTGTCTCGCCAACTAGAGTCACCTCACTGTAGACTAAAGGATGTCACCAACATCCTACTGTGTCCTGTGGTGAAAATCAAGAGACTTTCTTTGTCTCTGAAAAGGAATGAAAACATCCCAGCAGTACCTCTGCCTAAACGCAGGTGCACCACCATCACAAGCTATAAAAAGCCAACACTCACTTCGCAGCTAGGAAGAGGGAACCCTTACACAGACCTGTGTTTCTTTTTTTTTTTTCGCAACTTAATATAAAGTAATATAATTATAGACATAAAATGGCATAAGACCCACATTCACGCAACAATTGTTTGTCATGTAGAATTTATTAAAGCTACCTTCTTCATTACACATGCTCACTACTATCTTTTTTTCATTCTTTAATTTTATTAATTTATTCATATTACATCTCGATTGTTAGCCCTTCCCCTGTTTCTTCCCATTCTTTCCTCCATCCCATTTCTCTCCTTCTCCCCTCCCCTCTGTCTGTGACTGAGGGAGACCTCCTCCCCTTATATATGCTCATAGAATATCAAGTCTCTTCTTGGTAACTTGCTATCCTTCCTCTGAGTGCCACCAGGTCTCCCCATCCAGGGGACATCAGACCTGTGTTTCTTGAATTCTCCTATTTTCAAACAGAAAAAGAATATGAGATGTCCTAAAATAAGTACAAAGCAAACATAGTAACTCCTTTTGTTGGATGCTGAAGAAGGTGATCCTTCTTTTTTGCCTAATAGGGTCTAGGAGACAGTTCGCAATGGGCAGAACCTTCTCTTATCAGCATCTGGGTTGAGAATGTGCCCTGGACCTGTACTTTGTAATTCTGAGGATTGGTACCAACATCTAGCTTCTCTGACATCTTTATTTTTTTCTTAAGCAGGAGAATTACAGAGTGGAAAATTTATAAAGATGGGATGTAGATCTTGCATAAATCCTTAACACCAAAGTAAGACATTCCATACGTTGGTGAGGATTCCGTCTACTATTATTAATTGTTCATGTACTGTGTGTATGTGTAATCATGGTTAAGAGAATTAATGGTTTGTGTTCTGGGACAAGATTACTGTTGTAAACTATGAGTGAGTACACTGCCATTCCTCAGCAGAATCGTAGTATGTCATGGACCGTGGGCTAGCCCTTCATGTTATCATTCTGCAGTAGAAAAGTGTGAATAGTAAGGGCTCTAGGTTTTGATCTGGGAACAAAATATAAATAGTTTGGTTCTGAAATTTGAAAAAAAATGTTTGTATATTGTATTATTAAATTATACCAACATTTAATTATATTTAAACTTTCTAAAATGTTAAAAGTACTATTGGAGTAGTTTACATCACTTAGAATACTTTAGAGTTATCACTATTTTTAAGCTTTTACCTGATAAGTAAACAATTCTAAAAGTCTATAATTCACAGAAACAACTAAGTACTGTAGACAGTAATAGTGTTATTTAATGTGGGAACAGAATACGACAGATTTGAGGCTACCAGGCACTGCTGAACTTTGTTTTCATGTCTCCTCAGCCTGAATCAGGTCACTCAACTTATCTGTGACCATGTTCCTGACCAACAAAACTGTTGGGGTCCTTCTGTTATTTCTAAGAGATCTATTTACAGAAACATCACACATGATTTATGAAACAGTTATTAATTGTTGAGTTGGTATTTGACACCAAGGTGATATTTCTTCATGGTCAGACAGAATCAGAGAAAGAGCATCACAGAAGTCATGCCTGCATATCATTTGCTATCAGAGGACACACTATAAGGACACTCACGCTGGTGCTTTTGATTGAGATGTGGAGTGTGCTATGATTCTCTGTCACATCACCTGCCTATGTCTTCTTTATAAATCTCTAGAACTAATCAGAAGACATAATCAAGAGGAGGATTTCAAGGACTAGCTATGCAACATTGCTACCTCTGTTCTACTCCAGAGGAAAAACTTGTTTGCGCTCACTTTTATAAAAACTTACTTTCAGTTATACGGCTATTTCATTAATGTTTTTTTTGGACACAGTGTTTGAATGTCAAGAACATGCTATTTCCTTGGTCAAGTGGAAATGTGTGAGAATTATTATGCTTGTCATTGGCTCTGACATATTTTTGGTCTAACTAATCTGTTTAAAAAGTTTGCACTGCTCATCCATGTAGGTTGGTGCTCAACTTCACCCACATAAGTATGGCAGTGCATCTGTTGCTTTCCGAAAGGTGTGGAATTTTAAGATTCACTGTCCTGATCTCATGGTTTACAATCCACTCAATTTGGCCCTGAATCTTTTTCACGCAGTACTGGTGTCACTAGAAGAGTTTTCAGGGAAGCCCACCCTCAGATGAGCAGATTCTCTTTTCCTTTTTAAAGCTACTCAAGTTCATTAGCATGAGTCCCACAGCCAACAATGAATCTCTGAATGACACTTTTCCAACTCTCATCAGAGACACCAGTTTCTTCCTGTCAGCAGCACCAGATTTCAGGAAGAGCAACTATGGATGCTTTGTAAGCTTCAAAACACCAACAAGAACTGAACATCGTAGAATCGGCTGTCTGAGGGAAGGGTTGAGGAGAGATGGGGCATGGACTGTAGCTGACACCAGCTGGAAAGTATACACAGGTGTCTGAGAATTTCATGATTTTAGGTACATAAGACAACTGATGAAGAGTCATAATTTTGCCTTTGAAGCTTAAGGTAATTTTTACCAAAAGAAAATACACAAAATTAAATATGTCACAAACGACAACCAAGTGCATCTTTTATGGGGGTCTTCTTGGTTCAGAAGAAAGAAACAATGGAGATTTCAGTTTCCAAGTTACCTTGGAAAATCACAATATCAAAGAAGCTTCATTTTGTCTATAACAGCTGAAGTACAGATGTTGATTACAGAAAACTCAAATTGTCAAACTTCTTACAAAAATTGCGCTCAAAAAGTGCTGTAATTTCAGTCTCTTTATGAAAAATAAGCATTTTCTGTTATATAATATACATATATATTCATATATAGCACATCATACATGGATATATAGGATTATATATGTCAATACGATGTAATTCTAACCATATAAACACTTTTATATGTTCCACATATATGAATATATAATTATTCATACATTATGTAATTAAATACATACACAATATATAATATATAGTGTAAGTTCTATGTATATGCATGGATATAAAAGGTTAAATATATATGCATTTATATAGAACATATTAAATTTTCTACCATTTAGTCTGAAAACAAGACGAATCTTCATAGCTTATATTATTTGTGTGTAAAAAAATTCTTCTTGTGTGTCAACAAAAATCAAGTTTGGTAGAATATGACATTGGAGAGGGGCTCTAGAGGATTGCATTGTCTCGGAGAAGAAATTAAGGTTCCTAGCATTTAAATACATGTGCATACAGCATCATCTTAAATTCCCTAAATGTAGTGACCTAGAAAGCCCTTTCTTAGCTACAGCGCCCTCTTCTGGTTTGAACATCCTTGTAGAAAGTTTTTTTGTGCAGGCTCAGAGTGGAGTTCGCTCACTGTGTCTCTGGCACAGTAGTACATGGCTGTGTCCTCAGTCTGCAGACTGTTCAGTGTCAAGAAGACCTGGCTCTTGGAGGTGTCTCTGCGGATGCTGAGTCGGGATTTGAGAGCTGAATTATAACCTGTGCCCCCATCACTCCACATAGCACCCATCCACTCCAGACCCTTTGCTGGAGGCTTGCGGACCCAGGTTACATGACAGCTGGTTAATGAGAATCCGGAGACAGTGCAGGTGAGAGACAGAGTCTGTGAGGGCTGCACCAGGTCAGGTCCTGACTCCTTCAGCTGCACCTGGGACAGGGCACCTGGGGACAAGAACATCACCATCAGTCACACATCCCATAGATCACATGCCCAGGTCCCTCTCCCGAAGCCCTGAAACACTTACAGCTTGGAAAGGTCACCAGGCAGAGGAGCAGCAGCAGGACAGCCATGCTCTGATGGAGGTTCAGTGAGAAGGACATGGGGCTTCTCAGCTAGTTGTTGGCTTTCAGCCTGAGGTGAGGGCTGCTTTGCATTGGGGAGGTTCCTGAGAGGATAAAAGGAAGTACAGGGCAACTTTCCAGATTCATTTTCAGGTGACTGAGATTTTTTGCTGCTTCTTAGGGCATCTTCTGAGAAAAATTAGAAGCAGTTTCTGCTTCTGTCTTGTTTCAAATCCAGATTCACACCGCGGAGGCCTTGGAAACAAAACGTGGGGCTGTTTATAGTTAAGTGTCTCGCATTCATGCAATGCTGGCTGAAGAGAGCACCCTGTCCTACATGCCCCTGTTTATCTCTGTAAGTTCCTGAGGAGAATTTATGGGGTGGTATTTGGCCTCTTATTGATCTGAAATTCTGCTTAAGGAACTAAAAATTCTTTCTCTTGCCATCAGTGGGAATCCTTTGTTTTTACCACTAATTTTGAAAGTAAGTTGTGAAAAAACACCTCAGTAACATTTAGTACCTGTGATTTCAAATGTTTATATTAGAGTAGACCCAAGTGTCTGCTTTGGGTCTCGGCTGACTAGATTCAAATGTTCAGCTAATTACCCAGAGACAGCATACCTTGATATTTTTATGTCTTGAGATCTCTCTCTCTCTCTCTCTCTCTCTCTCTCTCTCTCTCTCTCTCTCTCTCTCTCTCTCTCTCCCCCCTCTCTGTCTCTGTCTGTCTCTCTCTCTCCCTCACCTTAATTTGTAGCACATAAAATGCAAATTCCTAATTATAAGGTTTTATTGGTGAGAGATGAGATTTCAACTATTACATAATGTGTCACAAAAGCTGTAGCATCCAACCAGACTTGCGAGTAATATTAACTGACATAAAAATAAGCAAGATAAGGTGATGGCAAGAAATGAGGAGGTCAAACATGAACATGGGAAGCCCTATGCCTTGACGTGTTTATCACCACACAGCCCAAGAGACTGTAGAGTTTTTCTCCATTTCTTCACAATGTAAGTGAAGTGGAGGAGGCAGATCTTCTCATTAGAGAGACAGCCATCCGTGAAATTTGTGATGCTCACCCACAGTATGTCCTCCTCTTGTTCATCAAGCTCTGAGGGTTAGAAAAATATTTGTCCAAACACTATTCTCAGTGTGTCTCATCTGGGTTTGTCTGGTACTTACATTTGGTTATAAACATTTGAGAAAGAATTCACAGAAATAAATGCAACATTTTTTCATGATGTAGGTCTCTTTGCTTCTTTGGACACAAAAAGGGCTTTTGATAGTCTGTGGATTTCAGTTAGGTTTTCATGAAGTTCAAGGAACTAGGACAAGTAGCACAAGATACCACATGACTAGTACATTGGGTTTGGAAATTTTCTATTGGCAAGGAGTACCAAGGAGTTGTATGGGATTACTAGGGCCTCTTTAGCCTATGAAAGAGTAGGAGGGTCCCTGACAGGTGGAGATCAGCAACATTCATGCTATTTCCACTTTATGTGTCTCTCAAAAACAACCTTGTTTTAAAAGTACCTGGTATCTGTTGAGTTTCAAGACAGTGAGATACAAAGAATCTGTATAAGCAGGCTCCCTACTGTTGTAGACACAAGCATTGTAAAAGCAAATGCCTGGAGAAATATAGTCCATGAGTATGTGAAACAGAGACCAGTAGGGTCTGCTGCCATTAGGATAATTCAGACATTATTTTTCCAAGGACACAGTGCAAGGATGAGCCCATGCATCGAGCATAAATATTATTAGAACATGTGCCCCAAATTGGCTTGCAGAATCCTATAAGAGACTATGGACAGAAACTACAGGGCAGCAACAGTGGAATCTGGATGTGAACAGGAAAATGCAAAACTGTTTTTTAATGAAATTGTCACTTTCAACACTACCCACCTGTATCTGAGACTTTTGTGCCACTTGTAGTGGGATGTCACACTCTGAGTGATCCGCACAATATTTGCCAGTACTGTAGTGGAACCATGTTCACATGTCAGGCCATAGGCATCTGTTTTTCTCCATCCACATTTGCTTTTGTTTTTTCCATTACGAAATGTAACCCATACCATTATCAGTTAGGATTTAATGTTTTTTCCTCTGGTTATTAGAGATGTGACACTAAGGTGATATTTCCTGGTGTTCAGATGGAATTAGGGAAAGAGCAAGGAAGATGTCTTGCCTGCATATCATTTGCTATCAGGTGACACACTGTGAGAACACTCACGCTGGTGCTTTGGATTGAGGTGGAGTGTGCCAGGATTCTGGGTCACATCCCCTGGCTATGTTTTCTTTCTAACTCTCTAGGACTAATCAGAAGAAATAATCAAGAGGAAGGTTTCAAGGACTAGCTATGCACCACTGCCACCTCTGCTGTGCTCCAGACAAAAATATTTCTCTGTGCTTACTTGTTTAAAAACTTACTTACAACTATATGGATATTTAGATGTTATTTTTGGGACACAGTGGTAGAATCTTAAGATGTTCTCTATTTTCTTGGTCAAATGGAAATGTTTGAGAATTAGAAATGCTTGTACTTGGCTCTAACACATTTTTGATCTAACCAATCAGTTAAAAGATTTTGCCCTGCTCGTCCAGTTTTACTTTCACCCATGTAGCCTGATGCTCAACTTGATCCAGATAAATATGGCAGTGGATCCATTGTTTTCCCAACAGTGTGGAATGTTAAGATTCACAGTCCTGACCTCATGGCTTACCATCTACTCAGTTTGGCCCAGATGCTTCATCACACAGTGCACATGTGAGTAGAAGAGTTTCCAGGGAAGCCCAGCCTCAGATGAGCAGATTCTCTTTTCCTTTTTAAAGCTGCTCAAGTGCATTAGCAAGGTTCCCACAGACAACAATGAATCTCTGAATGACAGTTTTCCAACTCACATCGGAGACACCAGATTCTTCCTGTCAGCAGCACCATATTTCAAGAAGAGTAACTATGGATGCTTTGTAAGCTTGAAACACCAACAAGAACTGAACATTGTAGAATTGGCTGTGTGAGGGAAGGGCTGAGAAGACATGGGGCAGGGACTGTACCTGACACCAGCTGGGAAGTATACACAGGCGTCTGAGAATTTCATGATTTGAAATACATAACCCAACTGATAAAAATTCATAATTTTCCCTTTGAGGTGTAAGGTAATTTTTACCAAGAGAAAATGCACAAAAAATAAATACGTCAAAAATGACAACTAACTGTATCTTTTATGAGTCTTCTTGGTTCAGAAGAAGGAAACAATAGAGCTTTCAGTTTCCAAGTGACCTTCCAAAATCACAATTTCTTTTTTTTCCCTTTTTATTATTAATTTATTCATATTACATCTCAGTTGTTACCCATCCTTTGTATTCTCCCATTCCTCCCTCCCTCCCGCTTCCCCTCCTATTCCCCTCCCCTACGTCTGTGACTGAGGGGGCCTCCTCCCCCTGTATGTGCTCATAGGGTATCGAGTCTCTTCTTGGTGACCTATTATCCTTCCTATGAGTGCCACCAGGCGTACCCAACCAAGGGACATGGTCAAATATGGGGCACCAGAGTTTGTGTGAAAGTCAGATCTCCTTCTCCACTTAACGGTGGAGAATGTCCTGTCCATCGGCTAGTCTGGGTAGGGGTTCGAAGTTTACTGCCTATATTTTCCTTGGCTGGTGCCATAGTTTGAGGAGCACCCCAGGGCCCAGACCTGCCTGTAGTTTTCCAGGACTCTCTGGATTCTTCTATTTCCTCATTCTCCCAGGCTTCTCACACCTAAAGTCTCAATAGGATGTCCTCCCCTCTGACCCACTTTCCTGGTAGGTAAAGTTTTTCATAGGGATGTACCCCTTGGACTAGTTTCTCGATATAAGTGAGTATATACCATTTAAGTCTTTTTGCTTCTGGGTGAACTCACTCATTATGGTAATTTCTAGTTCAATCCATTTGTCCGCCAATTTCGGAAATTCCTTGTTTTTAATAGCTGAGTAGTATTCCATTGTGTAAATATACCACAGATTCTTTATCTATTTTTCTACTGAGGGACATGTAGGCTGTTTCCATGTTCTGGCTATTATGAATAAGGCAGCTATGAACACGGTTGAGCATATGTCCCTATTGTGTGGTAGTGCATCTTCTGGGTATATTCCAAGGAGTGGAATAGCTGGGTCTTGAGGAAGCCCTATTCCCATTTTTATAAGAAAGCACCAGATAGGTTTCCAAAGTGGTTGTACTAGTTTGCATTCCCACCAGCAATGAAGGAGTGTTCCTCTTTCTCCACATCCTTGCCAGCATGTAGTGTCAGTCGAGTTATTGATCTTAGCCATTCTGATGGGTGTAAGATGGAATCTCAGTGTCGTTTTGATTTCCATTTATCTGATGACTTAGGAGATTGAGCATTTCTTTAAGTGTTTTTCAGCCATTTGATATTCCTATGTTGAGAATTCTCTGTTTAGTTCTGAGCCCCATTTCTCTATTGGGTTATTTGGTTTGGTGGAGTTTAATTTCTTGAGTTCGTTATATATTTTGGATATTAGACCTTTGTCAGATGAAGGGTGGGTGAAGATCTTTTCCCAGTCTGTAGGCTGTCGCTTTGTTCTCTTTACAGTGTCACTTGTCTTAGAGAAGCTTCTCAGCCTCATGAAGTTCCATTTATTAATTGTTGAAGTTAAGGCCTGGACTGTTGGTGTTCTGTTCAGGAAGTTTTCTCCTGTTACTATGTGTTCCAGACTCTTCCCCACTTTTTCCTCTAGCTGGATTAATGTCTCTGGTTTTAGGTTGAGGTCTTTAATCCACTTGGACTTGAGTTTTGTGCATTGTGACAAATAAGGATTGAATTGCGTTTTTCTACCTGTAGACATCCTGTTAGACGAGCACCATTTGTTGAAGATGCTGTTGTATTTCCATTGGATGGATTTGACTTCTTTGTCAAAAATCAAGTGATCAAATGTGTGTGGATTCATCTCTGGGTCTTCAATTCATTTCCATTGGTCCACTAGCCTATTGCTGTGCCAGTACCATGCTGTTTTAATTACTGGCAAAATCACAGTTTCTTAAGGAAACTTCAGTTTGTCACAAGAGGATAAAGTACAGAGGATGAATTGCAGATCACTCAAATTGTCAAACTTTATTACAAAACTTCCAATCAGCGAGTGCCATAATTTCAGCCTCTTTTTGAAATGTAAGTATACTCATCTTATATACATACACACGTATATATTCCTATAATCACATTATATCCATTTATATGGATATATTGGATTATATTTTTCACTATATATGTAATTTTAAATGTTTCACATATTTGGGTATATAATTATATATACATTATATAGTTATATACACAATATATATATATAATTATATAAAATTTATACGTTCAAGGTATATGTCTATAAAAATTTATATATACACATATATATATGCATTTTTATTGTACATGCACACACACACACACACACACACACACACACACACAGAAACACCCACACACTCTATCAATATCAACATCCAAAAATATAGGAACAAATAACCATGGGTCCTTAATATATCTCAACATCAATAGCCTGTATTCCCCAACGAAGAGACACAGGCTCACAGAACTGATGTGTAAACAGGACTCATCACACTGTTGCATTCAAGAAAAACACCTCAGCAACAAAGATAAATATTACCTTAGAGGAAAGGGGTGGAAAAAGGTATTTTTTATTCTAGAAGTTTGAAAATTTTATTATAATTTATTCAGATTACATCCCAAATGTTCCCATCCCCCATTATATCTTCCTGTCCCCAACCTCCCTCCCTCTTCTGTACTATTCCCCTCCCCTAGGCCTATGAAAGAAGGGGATCTCCTCTCCTACCATATGAGCTTAGCATATCGAGTCTCATCTGGAGTGCCTGCTTCCCCTTCTTCTGTTTACCCACGTGCCTCCCTACCAAGGGGTAAGGATCAAATTGGGACCACCAGAGTACATGTCGGAGACAAACTGTGGTCCCACACAACTGTGTAAAATGAGGTATCCATTGGCTCTATCTGAAAAGGGGCTGTAGGTTTACTGACTGTATTGTTCTTGGTTGGTGCAAATGTTTGTGCAGGCCCCTGGGTCCAGATCTGCCTACCTTGATGGTCTCCAAGTGGGTCTCCTGAACCGTCTTGGTCCTTCCATCACCCCATTCTTTATACCACTCTCAGTGCTCAACCCAAGTCCAGAAGGTATTCCAAGCATTTGTTCTGATCTGCAGATGAGTGAAATCTCTCAGAGGACATCTATGTTGGGCTTATATCCACTTATAAGTGATAAAACTGAATTGTTTTTGAGAAGATAAATAATACTCCTTTCTTGGATGTGACAGAGAGTATTCTAATCTTTGACAGGGTGTAATGATGATTCAAACACAATATTTATTAACCAAAATGAGAATTTTTTTGAAATATTGCCATTTGAATCAAAGCCTCATATATACCACACAAGAACTTTTCAATTATACTATTTCCAGCAATAGATTAACAAGTTTTATGGAAATATTTCATTGTCAATTATGTCCATATGTGACTTTGTGGGTAGTATAGTCCTCATATGGGCCTGTTAGAGTGATCTTTTAATGCACTGTGTAAATTATGTTTTTGTATTACTTAAATCCTGATTTCTGTACCAGAAGAGATTTGATTGCAGGCTGTACTTTGGTATTGCTATATTTGGGGGCTGTATTTGAGCAGTCTACACAACACCTACTGACTGGTTTAATAAAGTCCTGAATGTGCAATAGCTGTTAGCAGTAGCACAATAGCAGTAGAGGATAAGAAGGATTCCTGGCAAATTTAGGAACTCTAGGGATGAACCAGATTCAGGATTGGTCCCAAGCCAAACACTGAGGAAGAAACCAGAACAAGGGTGAAGGTGATGAGGAGCAGTGATGGGTAGCCATGGGCCATGTGGTCTGACATAGACCAGGCCAGTATTGTTGGGTTAGACCATCTGAGAATCTGCTCTGATATAGTGCTTAAGCTTACAGTAAATATAATAAGTCTTTGTGTCATTATTTGGGAGCTGGAAGTCCAAAGAAAGTCCCTTTTTACCTGGTGTCCAAGAGTAGGTAACAGAATCCATGCTTAGAACACTAGACTCAGGTATTACACCAAAAGTTTTGGACATGAAATTCAGACCATTAAGCCAGGCATAGAACATGTAGGAGAAGGAGGGAAGTGGTGGCTCTGAAGTAACCAATTGCTGCCTGGTGAGGAGACAAGCTGATCAGTTGAGGTCAGCCTGTGTTTCTGGGCAGAAAGCAGGGCCAACCAAACCCTCAGAGCATAGCCCCAAGTGTGCAACTTCACAGAGCTGTGTTGGAGCCCCTGGCACCAGCCTTGTGCTCAGGAGAAAGGCAGCATACAAAGTGCAACCCAGAGCTGGTGCAGGTAGGTGTGGCTTCCGACTGGTGCCCATAAGGGACTGGGTACAAGAGAATGTGCACCATCCTATGTAAAAATGCTGCTCCCATCAGCATAGAAATTGCTATATTTTTGGAAATGATTGTAATTTTATATATACTTTTTAAGAGAGATCAGAACAGAGCTGACATAGAGAAAAAATGAATGAAAAAATACTAACAAGTTTCTTCTTGGTGACCTGCTATCCTTCCTCTGAGTGCCACCCTATGAGAATATACAGGGCGAGGAAGGCTCCGCTCAGGAACAGTCATAGGGGAGGGGAAAAAGTGGAAAATGGGAGGGAGGGAAGAATGGGAGGATACAAGGAAAGGGATAAACATTGAGATGTAACAAGAATAAATTAATAAAAAATAAATAAAATAAATAAAAAAAGGAAAAAAAAAGAAAAATACAAACAATAGGACAAAAATCAGGGAATCCATTTTTAAAATTTATTTTTAGTTTGTTCACTTTACATCCCAAATGTAGCCCCTCCCTCATCAATTCCTGATCCCATCCTCCCACCCTCATAATCTCTCCCTCCCTACCCTAGTCCTCAGAAAGGGACTCTCCTTCTTTAACATCTGACTTCAGACTCTCAAGTCTCATCTGTACCACCTGTATCCTCTTCTGCTGTGGTGTTCAAGGGCACCTGGACAGGGGGACATGATCAACATGAGGGTCCAGAGTCCATGTCAGAAACTGTCTCTACTCCCGATATTGTGGAGACCACAAGGAGACCATGCTGTCTATGTACTGCATCTGAGCTGATGGCCTAGGTCCACATAATATATGACCCTTGACTGGGGCATCAGCCTCAGTATTGTAGTGTGGTTATCCTGTATTATGTGGCTAATATCTGCTTATCAGTGATAATATATTATGCATGTCTTTATGCATCTGAGTTATGTCACTTGGGACAATAATTTTTAGTTTCATCCATTTGCCTGAAATTTCAGCATTTCCTTGTTTTTAATACCTCAGTGATAATGCATGTGTAAATGAACCATACTTTCTTTATCTACTCTTCTGTTGAGGTACATCCAGCTTGTCTCCAGATTCTGGCTATTATAAATAAAGCTACTATGCACATAGATGAGCAAATATCTTTGTTGTGTGGTGGGGAATCTTTTGCGTATATGCCCAGGAGTGATATGGGTGGGTCTTCAGGTAGAATTAGTCCCAATATTCTGTGAAAGTACCAGAATGTATTCCAAACTGGTTGTGCACCTTTGCACTACCACCAGCAATGGAGGAGTGTTCTGCTTTCCCCATATCCTCACCAACATGTGCTGTCACTTGAGTTTTTGATCTTAGCCATTCTGCCAGATGGGATATCAGAGTCATTTTGATTTCCGTTTCCCTGATGCCTAGGGATTTGAGCATTTCTTTAAGTGTTTCTCACCTATTCAATATTCCTTTGATGAAAGTTCTCTAGAATGAGGTGTCCATTGCCTCTATCTGAACAGGGGGTCTAGATGTACCAAATGCATTGCCCTTGGTTGGTACAAAAGTTTGTGCAGGACTCTGGGTCCAGATCTGCCAGCCTTGATGGTCTCCTGAACCCTCTGGGTCCTTCCACCACCCCATTCTCCCATACCACTTTCAATACTCCACCCAGAGTCAGGGAGCAAGTCCCAATATTTGTCCTGATCTGCAGCTAAGTGGAATCTCTCAGAGGATCAATGTGGGAATTACATCCACTTATATGTGATAAAAGTGAATTGTTCTTGAGAAGTTAATTAATATTCTTCTCCGGGATGTGACAGAAAGGATCCTAACCTTTGACAGAGAGTAATGAAGTTTCAAACACAACATTTATTAACCAACATAAAGAATGTGTTTTTGAAATATTATCATTTGAATTCAGGCCTCATATATTGCATACAAGAACTCTTCAGTGATGTTATTTACCAGCACTAGACAAACAAGTTTTATAGAAATATTTCATTTTCAAGTATGTAACATTTTCATGCACTGTGTAAATTCTGTTTTTGTATTGCTTAAATGATGATTTCTGTACCAGCAGATATCTGATTGCAGGCTGTACTTTGGTATTGCTATTCTTTGGCTGCTCTTGAACACGCCCTCCAACATCTTTTTATTTGTTTAATAAAGGCCTGAATGGCCAATAGCTGTTGTCATAGAGGATAAGAAGGATTTCTAGCAAAAATAGGAACTCTAGGGATGAACCAGATTCAGGATGGGTCCCCACCAAACACCGAGGATGAAACAAGAGCCAGGACTAAGGTGATGAGGAGCAGTAATGGGCCATGTGGTGAGACATAGGCCAGGACAGTATTGTTGGGTTAGAGAAGCTGGGAATCTGCTCTGATATTGTGCTTCAGTTTATAATAAATATAATAGAGTAAGTCTCTGTGTCATTATTTGGGAGCTAATAGCCCAAAGAAAGTCTCATTTTAATTAGTGCCTAGCAGAAGGACACAGAATCCAAGCTTAGAACACTAGACTCAGGCATTATACCAAAAATCCTGGACGTGAAATTCAGACCAGTAAGCCAGTCATGGAACATGCAGGAGAAATTGGGAAGTGGTGGCTCTGAAGCATCCACATGCTGCCTGGGGCTCAGACAAGCTGAACAGTTGAGGTCAGCCTGTGTTTCTAGGCAGGAGGCATGGCCAACCAGAACCTCAGAGCCACAAAAAGGATGTGAAATAAGTTGGGCTGAGGCTGCAGTGCTACATCCCAATGGTTCTGGCCATTGTAGCCCTGGATGTTGCACACAGTCATCACAGTTGGATGACATTCTATTGAACCTGATGTTTTTAATGCCCTGTAGAAACTTCTAGCATAATGGGAGTTCATGATCTCAGATTTTCAGCACAAGAAGAGCCTCCCTTCTCATTAGACACATAATTTTGTCCTTGAATGGGCATCCCTGAGAGTGCACAGGGCATGGAAGAACAAGAAAAACATTCTGAATTTAGTTCATCACTCACAGATCTGAAAACTAGCATACGCATCTTTGGACTCTCTGCTTATGTACACATAAACACACTCACACACACACACACACATTCATTATGTGACATGAGCACCACATCAATGGTTCCTCTGTCTGCAAATAAGATACTGTAAAAATTGACCTGAAGGAGCATGAGACAAGCACTGGGCAATATCATAGCAGTGAAGTAAACACTTCTGATGGACTCATGTTCTGAGATTCCTTTGGCCAGAGTCTGAACTTAGAATGGGCAAAGATGAGGCAGGCATATGGGCCTCTGATGAGAACCTGCAACTTGTAGACAACTTAGTTTCGTTACTAATCCCCCTTTGGAAACACAGGGATGTAGTCATGCTCCACCTCTCTCCTCCTTTGTTTTTGTCAATAAATCTTTCATCATGTGCTCTCCTATACTCTTTGAATTGCATTCCAAGGATGCACATGTACTTTACAAATGTACAGAAATTACAAGAACTTTGATGTTTTCCTGTCAGAAGACATCCATTACCAAATATTATAGAACCTGTTAGGTAAGGTTTATGGGAAGAAATCACAGAACCCTTCAGTCTCAGGCATCAGCCTGTCTGGACCAGTTTTCAGCTACCCAGAATTTACCATTGCAGCTGTGGCTGGAAAGAGCCTTCTCAGGAACATTGTCATCACACAGGTGGCTGGATCTGACAGGCTGAGTAGGGCAGAGAAGGTTGAATCACATTGTAGAAGGAGCCATGGCTTCTGCCTGCATCTTTCAGATCTCTGCCTAAATCATGAACCCGTAAATACAGAGCCCACTTTTTCCATTTCTCCACATCTCAAAGGACAACAATGTTATGCAGCCAGAGCTGTACCATCTACACAGAGCACACAGCTCCATGACAAACTGACATACTTAAACAATGTCCCAGGTGCATCATGCTTTTATTGAACAATCTTCATCCCCTGGCTCCCACTGCCGCCTACGAATATAGAGACACCATCCATGTGATCCCAGAATGCCATCGAGAATAATGCTCTATTCTAGTTCTAGGTACCACACCTGACTACTTCTGAGCCTCAGATGAAGAACCCAACTCAGAATGAGCCACAGGTCTTTTACATCCTGCTCATGAGCAGCTTTGCTAGTTAGGACCCTTAGATGCCAGGAGGAAAGAAATGGGATTAATATATTAAAAGGAAATTCATTATGCACTTTAAATTCTTTGAGAACTATGCAAACTAAACCGTAACAGACAATTAGAGGTGAAGAAAAGAAATGCGACCCATTGAGTGGTCAGGAGCTGGAATCAGCTAACCCAAGCTCAGTGATTATCACTACCTACACTGACCTTACTGCTCAGTGCTGGAGCCTCACACACATTTTATTACCAGCTCCACAGATGGTCAGGGATGGCTTTTCTATGTATGGTTTGTGTGAGGATGATGAAGAGACTGAAGTCATGTGGTTTCATTGACACAGGCCCTTCCTGAATTCCCTGTGGGCTCTAACTTGAACCCCAAATATCTCTAGCCAGGGAATCTTGCTCAGTCCCTGCCCTGAGACTTGGCTTCCACAGTCTCAAGGGTCCTTTGCTTCCTCACGATCTGAATCTGGTCCCCATACAGAATCACATCTGCCCTGTGTGATGCTCTGCAGGTTTTTAAAGCCCGAGTTTATGCTACATTTAAAAATAATCTATGGCCCAATTGACTGGAAATACAATTTTGGGGGTAAGGATCCAATAGGTCTCTGGTTTTAAGGGAGTTAAGTCGATGTTGATGGTATGGGGTAGAAGGATACAAAAGTAAATTTAGTTTTCCCACAACATATGGCATTTTGTGCCATGGTGGCCACATATGTCAACACCAGGATGCCTCGTGGGAGCCAACAGGAGCCTTTGAAAATTATCAGGGAAAGAAGTTTTACATCATCAATCAAGCTTGGGAGACATTATGTTAGTGAATTCTGCCATTTCCATTTCATTTCCTGAAAGTCAGGGTTGGCTTGTAAAAAGTTGTTAAACAACATCCTTAATGTGAAATGTCAACCCTCACTCTAAGATACTTCCCCCTTTTCAAAGCATTGAATGAAGATTTCATTGGGTTTTATAGTGGCTTTCTGATTTTGGTAGTCTGTACAAGAAGGGAGTTTGCAATTTCTTGTATACTGTTAACGACTGTCTGCCCTGGTCTGGCCTGAAATACCATGATTGTTTATGAAAAGTATCTTTAATAAAGCAGGATACAGTTAAAAAAATAATCTATGGGCTATGGAAACTGCTGTGTGCTTTAAAGTTCTTACCACATAAGAACAAGACCCGAGTTTGGTGCTCCATAAATACAGAAGAGAGGTCAGTGTGGTAGCCCAGAACTAATCCCACCTCTGGGACCTTTATACAGTGTGATCCTTGGGACTCACTAGACAGCCAGTCTAACCAGATGCTGAGATCCAGGTCAGTAATGGAACTTTTGTCCAAATTTTCATGTAGATTGATAGAAGAAGATATGTTAATGTGCATGCATGTGCACACACACACACACACACACATACACACACACACCTACCCACACACAGTGACTCACACACACAGGAGAGGTGGAGGGAGAGAGAGAGAGAGAGAGAGAGAGAGAGAGAGAGAGAGAGAGAGAGAGAGAGAGAGAGAGAGAGAGAGAGAGAGAAAAGAGACCGATGAGGACAAAAGAGAGACAGAGAAACAGACAGATATAGACATATAGAGAGACAGAACACATATGACAATGGACGGGCAGCCCAAACACAAAAGAACCCTCCATGTCCTTCAGGACTCTGAACAGGCTGTAACTCTCTGTCACTCAGAGCTCTGTGTGCTCTCAGCGCGCCCTGCTGGTCATCAGCTCTCTGCAGGGAGGTTTGAGTCTGAGTTCTCAGTGTCACTCACTCACTGTGTCTCTGGCACAGTAATATGTGGCTGTGTCCTCAGACCTGGGACTGTTCATGTCCAGGTACAGGGTGTTCTTGGCATTGTCTCTGGAGATGGTGAATCGGCCCTTCATGGCATCGACGTACCTGATGGTACTACTATCAGAACTTATGTAGGCGACCCACTCCAGCCCCTTGCCTGGAGCCTGGCGGACCCAGCTCATCCAATAGCTACTGAATGTGAATCCAGAGGCTGCACAGGAGAGTTTCATGGACTTTCCAGGCTGTACCAAGCCTCCCCCAGACTCTACCAGCTGCACCTCACACAGGACTCCTGAAAACACGGAGAATTCTGGTCAGAAAACCATCACAATTTTTCTTTTTCTTATGTCCACAGAACACACAGCATCTCTTCTCCATGAATTACCTTTTAAAATCAAGACAAAGAAAACCAAGCTGATCCCCAAGTCCATGATGAGTGGTCTGTGTTCAGTGCTGATCACTGAATGGGATGATCTGGGAATCCAGGGTGGAGCTCCTCTGCCAGAGCTGCAGGGTCAGGGCAGGGCTGTTTTTCATGGGTACAGAGAAGCCTCATTTACATGGCTTCCTGCTATAGCAGGCTATGTTGTTGGACCTGGGCCAGAAGCAGTGCTCACAGCTGATATAAGACATCAAAGACTGATGATATTTACAGATATTAACACAGAATGGTTGCTCTGTAGCCAGTTTTACGTTGCTAAGGATTCATGATTTTTTATTTAGTTCTCTTTTGTGCACATGCACAGATCATGTTGTGCATTTATACTGCTATGTCTCCCCAGTATAAATGTGAAATTAAATAGTTCCTCACACAGTTTTTTTCCTATATTGAGAGCTCAGTCTTTCCCATTTTCTGAGTTAGATATAGTTCCTCCCTCATAGGCTCTAGAATAACTGGCCTCTAGAGGTTCTCAGAATTCATTCTTTGTCATGGGGACACTATAGGCTTTTCTGAACTTCACTAATTTCTGGGGGAACATTGTCCTTATTTTGTATGGGGCTTCCAAATTCGTCCCCCCTTTTACCACCTGTCAACTCTTCACTGTTTGCTATGAAGACACATTCCTATTTGCAGTTTCCCTCCCACTCATTGCCTTTCTCTCTCCGCACCTTACCTTTGCTTTCTCATCACCATTACTCTACAGACTGCAGTCTCCCTTTCCACTCAGTTAAGGAGTCTTCCATTCCTAGCATTCCAATTCTAGTTTTGGGCCCTACACAAAGAAGCCCAAACCCCTAACACACACCATCCATTTCCTGCATGTCGCAGAACAGGCAGTGTTTCTTCTACCCAATCCTCATTATGTTGTTTGATATAAAGTCTTCCAGTCTCATCCATCTTCCTCTAAGGCTGGGAGGACACTGAAGAGGAGGAGGAGGAAAGAATGTAAGAGGTGAACATGGGGGAGGAGCCCTGTGAATTGCTGTGTTCTGGACAGGACATGACTATCACAATCCTGACCTCATCTTGGCTGTTGCTGAATGTGTAAGCCCTACCTACCACCAAACCAGCCACAGCCTCAGAATACATAGAGTGACCTTTTTCTACGCCTTGACTCTTAGTGAGGAGCTGTTGTAAGTGGACAGTTCTTGGGATGGGAGAATCCTCCCCTTCAGGGTGTGTTCACTGGAAGGTTTCCTATGCTGCAGTGCTTGACTCTGCACGTGTGTGCACATATGGGCAGCAGTTACTGGGCTGGATGAATTCTTGAAGTTGGAAGAGGCTCATTTTCCTGAATATATGGAGTAGCTTAAGGGGAAAATATGGTAGAAATTTGACTGTATCTAATTGTGCGTATGTGGAGATTCTGAAATATGGAGAAAAGTCTGAACTAAATAGCTGAATGATTTAAAGACAATAAATCCCCAAAGAAATTACTTAAGGAAAACTATGCAATGTGAAAAAATTATCCAAGTCAAACCTAACCTAAGGGAACATGGGTACAGGTCTTAGCAGACATTTAAAAGTTTTGTCTGCAGTACCTGAGTATTCAAACACTGAATCTGTGAAAACCAAGGCTAATCGTATCTTATTGTTGGAGACTATTGCACTTGCCATCTAAAACTGAGTGCCTCTCATTTTCCACCCTATCTTTTGGTTGTTAATTCAGGTGAGGTGTGGTTTTTATTCCACTGGTGAACAAAACAAATGATGATTCCTTGATGATTTAAAATTTTCTAAGCCTTCTCACATATCTCTCACTTACAACTCTTCAGAATTGGAGACACTTGTTGAAATATGCTGAGCCTGACTTGCATGCCCTCCCATGTTCACCAACAGCAGGGAAACTGTGAAATGGGCAACTGGTTCCTACATAGGAAGATAATTTTGTGTTAACAAGCAAACTGTCTGAGATTTTCAAAGATGATATCCTGAAGGGCCTTGGGAAGATTCTTAAACAGAACCAGAAACCACAAATGGCAGCATTAACCAGCCCTAGGCATGACCTGAGTACCTGCTCATCAGTCTTGAGATTCCTGAAATCTGATGTGCCCTGTGATTGTCTAGGATGTTCTGTAGGGAAGTCCTGTTTGAACTCACACTGTATCCCATACCTACTAAGGAAGATGATTTCTGAAATATTTAGAAATGTATACATACATGTATACTCATAGATTAAGGTGGACTTATTTTTATTGTAACAGTAGGCATTGCCACAACTAGACATGTCATCTTAGGAAACAGAAACTTTATTATTGGAAACAATTTTCCCTTTTTAAAAATGATGTCTGGTGAGATACAATCTATGCTCAAGTACTTCAGGGTACTTGCCATGTTCTTGTATACTCTATATTGAAACCAAGGTTCTACTGCCGAAGGCACCAAATACTTGAGTCACAGAACAGGGAGATATCAAGCTAGTACACACATCAAAGTTTCATTTATATTGTCTATATTTCATAGCTCTGGAAGGTTCTTTGTCAGCTACTGGGAGAGAGACAACCTTTATCAACCTTTCCTAGGTCCTGTGAGCTACCATAATTACTGACCTGGCAAGATAAGCCCACTGGCACAATAGGGATATTGAAAGAACAAACACACTAGAAGAACACACACACACACACACACACACACACACACACACACACACAGGGAGAGAGAGAGGGGGGGAACATGTAAGGTTATGTAAAAGAACATGTTAACGCACTACTTATCTTGGTAATATTAGTTAAAAAAAAGAAATGTATTATGGAAACCATGTTAGCTCAGCACCTTCAGAACATTGTGTAGTAGTCAATTATTATCTGTGTTTAATGTACAATTCTACAGCAAGAAGTTCTTTACTAACAAATCCACTCTAAAAGAAACACAGATGATGGGCTCTGATCACAGTTTTCTCAAGTGAGGTGTCGCTTGAGCTACAGAAGCACATTGGAAACATCAATGTAACAATGTCATTCTAGTTCAATCCACTTCACACTTGAGCTCACATATTCTCTTCTGACACACTGATTGAAAATTATTTTAAAATACAACCAATGTCCTTCTGATTTCTAGAACCTGCCTAAGAGTAAATTTTGTATAAACATGTTTCACAATTGAGATCAACGTGTGACTGGCTCAGAAGGAGTGAGTCTCCTTGGATTTCAGTGTTGTTCTCTTCAGGCCATCATACTGTATTTAAGGGTGATGGTTTCCAAATGTGCTGTTTCAGGCTATAAGTCTTCTCCTCAGACTTATACCACAGGGTGGATGTTAATTAACACGTCCCTGAGAGACCAATCATTCAGAACAGAAAACCTTGTCTACATGTTCAGGTTGTATCATGGTGTTTGTTGATTTATTAGCTCTGAAAGCATGATCGATGTCATTGTCAGTTTTCACTGCTGAAAGGTTCTACAAACTACAGATTTTATGTGTAAGACACAGAGTGAAAGCTTCCTTCCTATAGTTGCAAATGCTTGAAAAATCACAGAAATATTCCTAGGAAGAATCCAACACATCAAAATCACCATAAGCCTAGGCAAAAGCAGGTTAAATTGTCCATGCAGGGGTCCGGTGAGATAAATGTGACACAGTGGTTTGGAATTCAATTGAAAGTTTTTCCTTCACACACACACACACACACACACACACACACACACACACACGCACACACACACACACACACGCACACACACACACACACACACACACACACACATGCACACACACACACACACACACACACACACATGCACACACACACACACACACGTACACATATACTAATATGAGGTATTGTGCCCATATAACCTAATTGTAATAGAAGGTTTACTTCCAATATTTTGAAAGTGCTATTGCAGGTTGTTAAGGATAAATAAGTGATATAAGTTGATGATTAGCTGACCAGGTCATAGTTATATAAATTGCTGATCTACTTTTATCAGAAGATTTACATCTAGACTTGATACCCTATGAGCATATACGGGGGTGGGTAATCCCCCTCAGGAACAGTCATAGGGGAGGGGAATAAGGGGAAAAAGGGAGGGAGGGAAGAATGGGATGACACAAGGGATGGGATAAACACTGAGATGTAACAAGAATAAATTAATAATAATTTTTTTTAAAAAAAGTTAAGATAGGATAGTTAGAAAAGGTCTTCAAGAACCTCAAAAACATGCAGAATATGGTATTTTAAAATGTTTTTCTTATTTGAAAGACTCACAGACAATGAGACAGATTAACTCCTGGCAACACCCAGCCTACCTCAAGGAGGATGATGAGCATCAAAGAACGTCTTTATGGAGATGGCTTCAAATGTGGCAAACTGGGGAAAAATGTCCTCAATTCTATCGTTGACAGAATTCTGCCTTTAGAAAGGGCAAGCTTGGATGTAGGCAGAGTTGATGTCCAAACTCTGCCAAGACAGTGTATGAAGGTTCTCAATTGTTCCTGCCTCACAAATATGTCTGTCAGATATATTTGGTCAGAAGGATGAAAAAGATATTCCAACATAAAAGTGAGTTTTTGGTCACTATTCAGGTAGAAAACTGTCTCTGTCATTCTCCCATTTGGAAAACTACTAACGTGTATTCTTGGCATGTTCAGGTAATTGAGGTCATTCCTTCTGAAATCACTGATGCAATTGAAGACCAGGTAGCTTAGTTTTACAATGAAGCACAGTTGTTTAGGGGTTAACATATTTTTACATCTAGGTAGATGGTTTAAGTTGATAATGACAAGATGTGATGGAGGTTGATTTACATTCAGAATTTTAGATGCACCATGATAGGAAAGATGTGTTCTTCAAGGTTGTCAAATACAAATATCCAAAACACTAAGAATATAAGATTTATATAGCTCCTCAATGTGTCATAGTTCTTCTTGCTTTAGGTAGTTTATTGTATAAATGTGCAATAATATAAATGTACGTGTACAAAATAAAAAAATTAAAAAAATTGTGCTTAATTCAGCTCCAAGACATCGGGTTTTAGGTTGTAAATGCCAATGTGAAACTGCGATAATATTAGAGATTTGTATTTGTGATTAAAATAATTCTAATTTTGAGATTTTTCAAAGATTGTGTGAGTGAATAACGAGATTCAACCTTATCCATCAATGTGACAAACCTGCAATAGAAATCTCAAATGGTGGATGTTAGAGTCTTTAAACAGTGTTTAAAAAACATAATTAATCAGAGTTCTTAGTGACCTCTCTCTGAATAAGAACAACAGGTGACAAAATATTCTCAGAGATGGAGAGTGCTCAGCTCATACTGCTGGGTCCTCATCCTTCCTAAGCAGTGAAGCCACTTCCTACAGCAGTCATCAGGTGAGAGCCCCATTTGTCCATGGTGGCTTCCTTATGCTGATGAACTGAAGTCCACAGAAGTACAGCCTGTTCACTGTGCACTTGACTCAGACTCACTTGTATGGCTGCTGTGATGAGAGTCCCAAGACTGTGAAAACTGTTTGCTGAATCAACACTGTGGAGCTTCTCAATCAGTGACCTAAGCTCTGCAGTGACAGTGGGCACAGCAGGACTGTGAGGCTGAGGTCCTTTAGAACACCTGTGCCTCGAGATTCCTTCCTCACAGTGCTGAACGTCCCTGAGAGTGAAACAAAAAAGCTTAGAGACATCCATCTCTCATCTGTCCCCTGCATCAGCCAGCCTTCTAGCACCCAATGTCCTTCCCTCTCTCTTCCCTTTACCTTCAGGGAAGCATGCTTTCCTACAGAAGACACACATTTGCCACTTTTCATTCTCTGCATCATTGTTCATCAGAAACAAATGTCAGGGAAGGAACTGAACCAGGTCAGGAACCTGGATGCTGAAGATGATGCAGAGGGCAGCAGTGAAGATAGTCATGAATGTGTTCCAACTGTGTGTGCTCTTTACTGAACCACAGAAAATGTTGTGAGACTAAGGTGGACTAGACTTCAGTGCTTCATCCTAGTGGTCTTGGTCACTTCACTCCTGATAGTGCATGCAGTGTCCATATTTGGCTCACAATATATTTATTATCGTGTTTTTAGGACGATGTTGAAACCAGTGTTAGAATTTGGCAGCAGGTGATCTCAGAGTGTCGGAACAGCTGATGCCTCCATCCTCAAGAGGTACATAATTCTAACCTTGTCAGGCAAATCAAGATGTGCACAGAAAATGAAGGAACAATTAAAATCTGATTTATTTAATCACCCATAGATCTTAAAACTGGCAACACAAATAATAAAAAATGAAAAAACGGTAAAAAGAAAAAAGGAGCAACATTAACTTGCTGTGTTCATTTCGATGTAGTATACATATTTTTACAGACTTCTGTGACATGACATCGCATTAATCCTTCCCTTGTCCTCAGATAGGATACTGTGAAAAGTGACAGCACAGGGGGATGTGATGCCCCTTGGGAAATAGCAGTAAAGAACATATTTGTGATGAACACAGTCTGAGAATCCCTTGGCCGATGAATGAAGGTTAGAGGGGACAGATACAACACAGGGATATGGGGTCTGTGATGAGGGCCTTTGACTTGTAGACAGCTCAGCACTATTCCAGTAGTCCTGTTTTTAAAACAAGGATTTATCAGCATTTGATTCCTCTCTTCCTTTGCTTTAGTGTTGGAATCTTCAATCCTGTGCTCTCAACTTCTCCAATCTCCTTCCTCTTCATTATTCTGCAAAACTGTAAATATATTTAAAAATGTACAATCCTTACAAGAACTTTGGAGTTTGGCTCTAAGAAGAGATTTGTTACCCAAATTTTAGAATCTTTTAACAAATGTCTATTGGAAATTGAGAAGAAATCACAGAAATTGTCAGTCTCAGGCACCAGCTAGTTTGTACCAGTATCCAATTACCCAGAATTCTCGTGGGCAGCTTGGAAGCTGCCATGGGCCTGAGGTAAAAGCTTCAGCTGCCTCACAGGAACATTGTCATCACACAGGTGAATGGATCAGATGGATAGAGGAGGGCAGAGCAAGTAGAATCACTTTATAGAAGCAGCCATGGCTTCTGCCTTCATTTCCAAATCTCTGGCAAATGCACAAAGCCATGAATACTGAGTTCTCTGCATCAATTTCTTTAGAACTCATAGGACAGCAATGTGTTGCAGCCACAGCTATGTCATCACCACAGAGCCACCCTATGAGTGGTCAAGACCTGTTAGCTGCTAACCCAAGCTCAGTCATTATCACTACCTACATTGGCCTCACTTCTCAGTGCTGAGCTTCACATATATTTTATTATCAACCCCACAGCTGGTCAGGGATGGCTTTGTTGTTTATGGTTTGTCTGAGGATGATGGATAGACTGAAGTCATCTGGTTTCATGGTCACATGCCTTGCATGATTTCCCTGTTACCTCTAACTTGTATCTTACACAGTCTCTAGCCATGGAATCTTACTGAGTCTCTGCCCTGAGTTTTGGCTTCCACAGTCTCAAGGGTCCTTTGCTTCCTCAGGATCTGACTGATCCTGGTCTGCACACAGAATCACCTCTGCCCTCTGCAGATTTTTCAAGTCAGAATGTGCACTATATATGTTTTCTCTTTTTTATTATTAATTTATTCATATTACATCTCAGTTGTTAGGCCATCCCTTGTATCCTTACATTCCTCCCTCCCTCCCGCTTCCCCCCTTATTACCATCCCCTATGTCTGTGACTGAGGGGGACCTCCTCCCCCTGTATATGCTCATAGGGTATCAACTCTCTTCTTGGTGACCTATTATCCTTCCTATGAGTGCCACCAGGCATCCACCTCCAATGGACATGGTCAAATATGGGGCACCAGAGTTTGTGTGAAAGTCAGAACTCTTTCTCCACTTAACGATGGAGAATATCCTGTTCATTGGCTAGTCTGGGTAGGGGCTCGAAGTTTACTGCCTATATTTTCCTTGGCTGGTGCCATAGTTTGAGGAGGACCCGAGGGCGCAGACCCGTCTGTAGTTTTCCAGGACCCTCTGGATCCTTTTATTTCCTCATTCTCCCAGGCTTCTCACACCTAAAGTCTCAATAGTATGTCCTCCCCTCTGACTTACTTTCCTGGTAGATAAAGTTTTTCATGGGGACGTACCCCTTGGACTAGTGTCTTGATATAAGTGAGTATATACCATTTAACTCTTTTTGCTTCTGGGTGAACTCACTCATTATGATAATTTCTAGTTCAATCCTTTTGTCCACAAATTTCAGGTATTCCTTGTTCTTAATAGCTGAGTAGTATTCCATAGTGTAAATGTACCACAGTTTCTTTATCCATTCTTCTACTGAGGGACACAGAGGCTCTTTCCATGTTCTGGCTATTATGAATAAGGCAGCTATAAACATGGTTGAGCATATGTCCCTGTTGTGTGGTAGTGCATCTTCTGGGTATATTCCAAGGAGTGGAATAGCTAGGTCTTGAGGAAGCCCTATTCCTATTTTTCTCAGAAAGCACCAGATAGGTTTTCAAAGTGGTTGTAGTAGTTTGCATTCCCATCAGCAATGAAGGAGTGTTCCTCTTTCTACACATCCTCACCTATGGGCTGTGGAATCTGCTGTGTGTTTAAAATTCTTACCACAATAGAGCAAAGACCCGGGTTTTGTACTCCATAAGTGCAAAAAGAGGTAGGTGTGGTGGCGAAGAAGTAATCCCACCTCTGGCACTTTTAGATAGTGTGATCCTTGGGACTCATTAGCCAGACAGTCTAGCCAGATGCTGAAATCCAGGCCATGTGATGGAACTTTTTTTCAAAATTTTCATGTAGATTGACAGTAGAAGTGTCAATATGTGCACACACACACACACAAACACACATGCACACAGAGGAACTCACACACATGTAGAGAGAGAGAGAGAGAAAGAGAGAGAGAGAGAGAAACTGTGAAAGAGAGAGACATATATAGACATATATAGAAACAGAGAAAAAGTATAAAAACTCATATGACGATGGAAAACTGAAAGTGGATTATGCATGTGGACAATTGAAGGATTACTGTACACTATACTTGTAGAGAGAATCTGTGTGGACAGACAGCTCAAACACAGAAGAATCCAGTCCTCCATTGCCAAGATCCACCCCGTTAAGGGAGCTCACTAGGGACATGGGCTAAGAGTTGATTGATTTGCAAGGTCTATACCCTGATGCACCCAAGAATTGCTTCCACCGTGTGACTACCCTGTCAATTGTGGGTTGCTGCATCTCTCTAAAATCTGGCGTTAGAGCCAGGAATGGTGGCACATGCCTTTAATCCCATCACCCAAGGAGGCAGAGGCAGGTGAATCACTGTGAGTCTAAGGCCAGTCTGGTGTACAAAGTGAGTACAGGACAGCCAGGTTTGCACAGAGAAACCCTGTCTCGAAAAACAAAAAGTAAAAACATCTGGCATTGGTGTGAACTGTTACTTTCTGGGTATTTATGAGCTCTGATTGAGCAAACTTCCTATAGGATCTTGTTGAAGATGAACTGTTTGTTATTCAGATGAATTAATCCCTGATTATGGAATTCCTGATTTGATTCAGTAGTTTTCAAAGTTAAAGTTAGTTTATGGCTGCCATAAATATCTTTCTGGACCTCCATATGCCTCACTAGGGATAGGCTGGAAGTAGATTTATGACCTCGGATAAGATTCCACTCCAGACTGTATCACGAATCTTGGTGTTTCAGCATAAATAGACGCGAGTTGGTTTCAAACTACCCATGAACCCAAAATGAAATGCAGCTTTCTAGAGATGCCTGAATACTGTTTTTTATATAATGAACAACAGATAAAATTATTGTCCTGAACTCTCAATGAACTAAGAGATAGCTGGATAATGTATAGTTAGGTCAGTCCTAATTGATAAGTCATATATTCTTGTAAGTTTCAGACCCTATCAACCTTTGTCATTCTGAACTCACAATGAACTTATGTGGTGGATACATAGATAAGAAATATTTATCTTTAAAACCTGTAACCTGTTGTATTTTAGAATTTATCTGTTTTTGTGATTAACTGTGCTCTTTTGACTATGAGGTAATTCCCATATCTCAGAAGTATAAGTTCAGTCACCAACAATAAACTGTGTTGAAAACTGAAAACTTGAGTTCAGTGGAAGTCAAGATGTCTAATTTCATCCACCTTTTGTCTTGAATGTATGTGTGTGAGAGTGGTTTATTTTCAATCTCTCTCTCATTTCTTACTTCCCTGTACATTCGGAAATAAGCAGCAGACTCAGGGCTTTTTCACTGGAGTCTATGTTTACATTAGCTTACTGGAGATCTCCACAAAGAGGCCTGTCTACAGATCAAAGAGCCTCCTCTTACGACCGCCCTGCACTTTCTGGCTGTAGCCACTTTATACAACCTCAGCCATAGAAAAATTGTGGTCAGTTTAAATTCTCCTTCTAGGCCAAGGTACAGTCAGTCACTAGAGAGGGATCCTTGGGCTCCCTTTTTACTTCCTTCTTTCTTCTCCCAATCATGATCAGTTGCTTGAGCCATCAACTCTGGCGACACAAGAGATAAAGCAAACAGAAAGAGCATCTGCATCCAGCCCCAGCGACCCTACCCTGGATCTCTTCAGAGCAGATGCCAGATGTAAACACTCCCTGTCCTTCAGGACTATGAGCAGGCTGTAACTCTGTCACTCAGAGCTCTGTGTGCTCTCAGTGCCCCTTGCTGGTTATCAGCTCCCTGCAGGGAGGTTTGAGGGTGAGTTCTCTGTGTCATTCACTCACTGTGTCACTGGCACAGTAATATGTGGCTGTGTCCTCAGACGTCAGACTGTTCATGTCCAGGTACAGGGCGTTCTTGCCATTGTCTCTGGAGATGGTGAATCGGCCCTTCACGACATTGGCATAGTAGGTGCCACTATTAGGATTAATGTAAGCAACCCACTCCAGCCCCTTGCCTGGAGCCTGGTGGACCCAATTCATCCAGGAGTTACTGAATGTGAATCCAGAGGCTGCACAGGAGAGTTTCATGGATTTTCCAGGCTGTACCAAGCCTCCCCCAGACTCCACCAGCTGCACCTCACAATGGATTCCTAAAAACACGGAGAATTCCGATCAGAAAACTGTCACAGTTTTTCTCTTTCTTATGTCCACAGAACACACAGCATCTCTTCTCCATAAATTACCTTTTAAAATAAAGACAAAGAAAACCAAACTGATCCCCAAGTCCATGATTAGTGGTCTGTGTTCAGTGCTGATCACTGAATGGGAGGATCTGGGAATCCAGGGCTGAGCTCCTCTGCCAGAGCTGCAGTGTCAGGGCAGGACTGTTTTTCATGGGCTCAGGGAAGCCTCATTTGCATGTCTTCCTGCTGTAGCAGGCTATGTTGTTGGACCTGGGCAGGAAGCAGTGCTCAGACGTGATATAAGACATCAAAGACTGATGACAGCTCCAGAAGTTAACACAGAATGATTGCTATGTATGCAGTTGTACATTATTAAGGATCCATCCTATTTTATTTTGTTCTCTTTTGTACACATGCACACACCATGTTGTCATAATATACTGCTATGTCTTCCCAGTATAAATGTGAAATTAAATAGTTCCTCACACAGTTTTGTTTCTGTATAAGTGCTTAGTCTTTCCTGCTGCCTGAACTGCATGTGATTTCTCCAGGATATGGCTCTTGGACCAGGACATTAATGTACATAGAGGTTATTAGAATTCTTTCCCTATGATGAGGACACTTGGGACTTTTGTAAATTTTACTCATTTCTGAGAGAACTCTCTGTTCCTTATGTCAGTGGCTTGCAAATGTGTCATCCTTTGTTGCTACAGATCTTCCACTCAGCGTTTGCAATGGAGACATTCTTATTTGCAGCACACTGACTTGTTTTGCATCTGAAGTCTCCCCATGATTTCTTCAAATTCTGTCCACCATTCTCATCTCCCATCTTTACACGAGACAACAAATCATTGTCTTTGAGTTAGGCTTGATTTCATTTCCCCAAATTTATATAATAGCGTATCTTTTAGTTTTAATTGATTTTTATTCTGATTTTGGTCTTATTTCTCCAGTTGTCTTGCTTCTCTCCCACGGATCCCCTTTCTCTCACCACACCTCACCTTTGCTTTCCCATCACCATTATTCCCCTCTCCTTGTTCACCCCTGCCACTCACTTAAGATATCCTCCCTTCCTAGCATTCCAATTCGAGTTTTAAAACCTGCAAAAAGAAGCTCAAACCTCTTACATACAATCTACTTCCTGCATGTGATTATAAATAGGCCGGTTTGTTCTTTCCGATCTTCATTATGTTGTTTGATATAGAGACTTCCAGCTTCATCCAAGTTCACCCAAAATGCAGAAGATTCTGAGGAAGAGGTGGAATTCCCTGTGCCACCCCATTCCTACCACCTAGACCTCTGACAGGTGAGGTCCTCCTTCCCTACCTTCTGACCACACCTTATCAGGTCTCATCTGCATATTCTCCATCCTCTTCCTTTGTGTTCCCATAGGGTGTCTTCCCCAAGGGGCAATTTTTCAAATAGCAGGCAGCAGAGGTCATGTCAGAGGCAGTCCCCTGATCTCCTGCTCCCCTTTTCCATGTGGAGAATGAGCTGTCCATTGGCTACATCTGAGCAGGGGGTCTAGATTCTCTGCTGGTAGTGTCCTTCACTGGTGCATCAGTTTGTGCAGTCCCTCTGGGTCCAGGTCCACCAGCCTTGATAGTCTCCTTGTGGAGCTCCTGACAAACACTCCCTGCTTCCCTGTCCTTCCATCCCCAACTCTTCCATGCAACTCACAGCTCTTTTCCCAGGGGCTGCCTGGGAGTCCTAGTATTTGTCCCAAACCCCTGATGGGTGGAGTCTTTAAGAGATCATCTGTGTCAGGACCAGAGTTCCCAAGTCTCTAATTTTTAAACTTTTCCACCTCCATGGTGACCTTTAGGTGGCAACTTCCCCTTGGGGAAGACACCCTATGGGAACACAGAGGAAGAGGATGGAGGATATGTAGATTTACATAAAGATAAGTTGAATAATGAGGGTGGGACTTGGAGGAGAGGAAGGAGTGTTTTGGGGTCATGTTGTAAAGTGACTAAATAAATAAATGAAAAACTATCTTCAGGGAGCACCACAGATAATTAGCCACTGTCGTCACACTGCATGCATCACACTACTGTGGTCACTGCTTTGCTCTGTTGTCATTTCAAGTCCACACACTCAGTTTTCCTTTGATGACTAAATGCTGTTCTTGGGCCCATGCTGCTTCAGGATCCAGTTAGGCTCATATCAGTCACGGTAATCTTCAAGTTGACCAGCCAGGGCTCTCACGGTCCAGGCTAGCCTACAGGGAAGAACAATGACAAAGCCCTTTAGACTCCTGGTGTTGCTTTCACAGTCAGATTCTTCCTGTTCCAGTGAAGGGCCTGAGTTTAGTTCCTTATCATGGTGCACGATTACACTTCATATAATAAACCCATTCCTAAATGACTGTTTCTGTGAGCATTGAATCCATTTACCTACATCTTGCATCTCCAGCTCTTCCAGCCATCTCCTGATGCATAATTCGGTGAAACAATCAAATAATCCATTAGCACATACTAAGTGTGCAGCTGCAAAGATTAAGCCTAGAATCACTGTTGAAATGACCAGAATTAATATTTTAACCTTAATATAATTTTATGTTCTAGCCATAATCTTCCCACACCATTAAAATATATTCCCACACATGTTTCTTAGGACTCAGGCATTACATCAAAATTCTGGACATGGAATTCATACCAGCAAACAAGGCATGGAAGTGCAAGGAGAGGCAGAAAAATCAGGACTCCCTAGCATCCACATGCTGCCTGCAGCTGGGACAAGCTGAGCAGTTGAGGTCAGCTTGTGTTCCTGGGCAGGAAGCATGATGAACCAGAGCCTCAGTGCATGGCCCTCAAGTGCGCAACTTCACAGAGCTTTGTTGGAGCCCCTGGCACCAGCCTTGTGCTCAGGAGAAAGGCAGCATACGAAGTGTAACCCAGAGCAGGGACAGGTAGGTGTGGCTTCTGAATGGTGGCCATAAGGGACAGGGTACAAGAGAATGTACACCATCCTATGTAATGATGCTGCTGCATCAGCGTAGAAATCGCTATATTTTTGGAAACAATTGCAAAGTTATATATCCTTTATAAGTGAGATCAGAACAAAGGTGACATAGACAAGAAAATGAATGAAAAATCTGTGATGTTACAAGCAACAGAACAAAAATTAGACAATCCTTATTTAAAAATTATTTTTAATTTGTTCACTTTACATTGCAATGGTAGCCCCACCTTCATCACTTTCAGATCCCACCCTCCCACCCTCATAATCTTTCCCTCCCTTCCCTAGTTCTCAGGAAGGGAACCTTCCTCCTCTATAATTTGACTTCAGCCTATCAAGTCTCATCTGTACCACCTGTATCTTTTTCTGCTGTGACCTGAAAAGACAAACTTGCCAGGGAGAAGTGATTAATGTCAGGGATCAGAGTCCATGTCAGAAATAGTCTCTACTCCCCATATTGTGGGAACTCTAAGGAGACGATGCTGTCTATGTACTGCGTCTGAGCAGAGGGCCTAGGTCCACATCATATAAGGCCCTTGTTTGGTGCATCAGTCTCTGTATTGTAATGTGGTTATCCTGTATTATGTGGCTAATATCTGGTTAGGAGTGAGAATATATTACACATGTCTTTCTGGGTCTGTGTTACCTCACTCAGGATAATAATTTCTAGTTCAATTAATTTGCTGGAAATTTTTCAATATTTCCTTGTTTTTAATAGCTTAGTAGTATTGCATTGTGTGAATGCACCATCCTTTCTTTATCTACTCTACCTTGAAGTACATGTAGTTGTTTCCAGATTCTGGCCATTAACAAAAAGGTGTTGTGAACATAGTTGAGCAAATAAGTACCTTTGTTGTATGGCGGGGCATCTTTTGTTTATATGCGCAGAAGTGGTATGGCTGGGTGTTGAAGTAGAATTAGTCTCAATTTTCTGAGAAAGTACCAGAATGATTTCCAAAGTGGCTGTACATATTTGCACTCCCTCCAGCAATGGCGAAGTGTTCTGCTGTTCCCACATCCTCATCGGCATGTGCTCTCACTTCAGTTTTTGATCTTAGCCATTCTGACAGGTATAAAATGGAATCTCAGAGTTGTTTTGATTTGTGTTTCCTTGATGACTCGGGATACTGAACATTTATTTAAGTGTTTCTTGGCCAGTCTATATGCCTCTTTTGAAAATTCTCTGTTTAGTTCTGTATTCCATTTTTTAATTGGAATATATAGTTTGATCATGTTTAATTTTTTGAGTTCTTTATACATTTTGGATATTAGTCTTGGTCAGATGTAGGGTTTGTGAAGACCTTTTTTCAGTCTGTACAATGTCTGCATATGTTTTGGCAGTCTCCTTTGCTTTACAGAAGTTTTCATTTTCTTGGGGTCTCATTTATTAATTACTGATCTTAGAGCCTGAACTATTGATGTTTTGTTCAGGAAGTCATCTCCTGTGCCAATGAGCTCAAGGCTCTTTCCCATCTTTTCTTCTAAGAGGTGGCCAACTTACCAAAAGTACTTTACAGAATCAATGTAATTCCCAACAAAATTCCAACACAATTCATTACAGATCTTGAAAGAACAATTCTCACCTTTTATTGAAAAACAAAAAACCCTGAATAGCTAAGGCAAATCTGTACAACAAAAAAACCATTTGGAGGCATCTCCATCCCTGATTTCAAGCTGCACTACAAAGCAACAGTAATATAAACATCATCTTACTGTCATAGAAACAGCCAGGTCCATGAATGGAATTGAATTGAAGACCCAGAAATGAACCCACACACCTCTGTACACTTGATTTTTGACAAAAAGCCAAAATTATACAATGGAGAAAAGAGAACATCATCAATAAATGGTGCTTGTCTAACTGGATGTCTACTTGCAGAAAAATGCAAATAGACCATTATTTATCATCCTGCACAAAACTAAAGTCCAAATTGACTTAATACCTTAACATAAATCCAGAAACATTGTACAATAGTTTGAATAATAAAGAAATTTCAGATGAATCTAATCTAAAGCCTAAATAACTGTCTTGTGACAGACTGCATCACGAAAGTCGAAAACCATTGAAAGAAAACCCTAAAATGACTTGTTGTCCTTTCCTCCCCCATGGGTTGTTGGCAACAGGGCCATGATGATAAAGGGAGCAGAAGCAATGGATGGCATTTGGACAGGCTTGAGTATGATGAAAAAAACTTGTGGGAGTCAGCTCAGAGACGTAGCTCATTTTATTGTTTTAGGGGTAAGGCATATAAAGGGTGTTAGTATTACAGACAGGAAGTATTGATTGATCAGAGCACAGTACCTAATTGTCATACTTGCAGGGGGAAAGAGCCATAGTCATGATTTAAGTCAGGTAGTGATTGCACGATGCTGTGTGCAGTGTTATCCACCAACAATGGTCAGACGTCTATTACTAGAGACAGTTTCCAGATAAGGTCAGCCAGAGAAGTAATAGCCAGACTGAGAAAGGAGCCTTCTTTTTTTTTGTCAAGCTCTGAGTGCTATCTGAATATGGTGGAATGAGACCTTAACAACAGGGCATTCTACCAGATATTTCCAGCTATTCTAAGGTAATTAGGACCAGATGATCAGTGTCCACACGGTTATCAAGAATTTGATTGGAGATCCATATAGACACTATACTTAAAGAGATTTAAGGAAGTAGGAATGACCTATGGCTTACATTTATTCTAAGTAAAAGAAATAGTTAATTACTGTGTCATGTAGAATTACATAATACTCAAAGATTAAACAGATTTGATGACAGTCATCTTAGAACCCGGCTCTCAACTGCAATGGCGAACATCATGGAAAGACGAAGCTTCATATATGGACTAACTAAATAGGACTAGAAGATTTAATATTTTCAAAAGTCAGGTCCTAGGTGAAGGTACATATTCTGAGTTAAGAATAGAGATTACAGTCTCATTGATACCTAAACCTCACAAAGACTCAACAAAGAAAGAGAATTTCAGACCAATTTCTCTTATGAACATAGATGCAAAAATACTAAATAAAATACTTGCAAAACGAATACAGGAGCACATCAAAGATATCATTCATCATGACCAAGTAGGCTTCATTCCAGGCATGCAGGGATGGTTTAATATACGGAAATCCATCAATGTAATCCATCATATAAACAAACTGAAAATAAAAAACCACATGATTATCTCCTTGGATGCAGAGAAAGCATTTGATAAAATTCAACACCCATTCATGTTTAAAGTTTTAGAGAGATCGGGGATACAAGGCACTTTCCTCAACATAATAAAGGCTATATACAGCAAGCCAATAGCCAAAATCAAAGTAAATGGTGAGATACTCAAGGAAATTCCTCTCAAATCAGGAACAAGGCAAGGCTGCCCACTCTCTCCATATCTCTTCAATATAGTACTCGAAGTTCTAGCCAGAGCATAAGACAACAAAAGGAGATCAAGGGTATCCAAATGGGAAAGGAGGGAAGTCAAATTATCCCTCTTTGCAGATGATATGATAGTGTACATAAGTGACCCTCAAAACTCCACCAGAGAACTCCTAAAGCTGATAAACACCTTCAGCAAATTGGCTGGATACAAATTAACTCAAAAAAGTCTGTAGCCTTCCTATACACAAATGACAAGCTTACAGAGGAAGAAATTAGGAAAACCACACCCTTCACATTAGCCACAAGCAATATAAAATATCTAGGAGTTACCCTAACTAAGCAAGTGAAGGACTTGTATGAAAAAAATTTCAAAACTCTGAAGAAAGAGATTGAAGATGACCTGAGAAGATGGCGTGATCTTCCTTGCTCATGGATCGGGAGAATTAACATAGTAAAAATGGCCATCCTACCAAAAGCAATCTACAGATTCAATGCAATCCCTATCAAAATAACTACACAATTTTTTAAAGACATTGAAAGTTCAATTCTGAACTTCATATGGAAAAACAAAAAACCCAGAATAGCTAAAACAATCTTGTATAATAAAAGATGCTCCGGAGGAATCTCCATACCTGATCTCAAACTGTACTATAAAGCAATAGTACTTAAAACAGCATGGTACTGGCACAGCAACAGGCTGGTTGATCAGTGGAATCGAATCGAAGACCCAGATATGAATCCACACACATATGGTCACTTGATTTTTGACAAAGAAGCCAAATCCATTCAATGGAAAAAGGATAGCATCTTCAACAAATGGTGCTGGTCTAACTGGAGGTCTATGTGTAAAAAATGAAACTGGACCCATATTTGTCACCTTGCACAAACTCAAATCCAAGTGGATTAAGACCTCAACATAAAACCAGAGACACTAAGCCACTTAGAAGAAAAGTGGGAAAGAGCCTGGAACATATTGGCACAGGAGACAACTTCCTGAACAGAACACCAACGGCCCAGGCCTTAATGTCAACCATTAATAAATGGGACCTCATGAGGCTGAGAAGCTTCTGTAAGGCAGGAGACACTGTCAAGAGAACAAAGCGACAGCCTACAGACTGGGAAAAAATCTTCACCAACCCTACATCTGACAAAGGTCTAATATCCAAAATATATAAAGAACTCAAGAATTAAACACCACCAAACCGAATAACCCAATTGAGAAATGGGGCTTGGAACTAAACAGAGAATTCTCAACAGAGGAGTATCAAATGGCTGAGAAACACTTAAAGAAATGCTCAACCTCCTTAGTCATCAGGGAAATGCAAATCAAAACAACTCTGAGATTCCATCTTACACCCATCAGAATGGCTAAGATCAAAAATTCAAGCGACACACCACATGCTGGCGAGGATGTGGGGAGAGGAACAACTCCTTCATTGCTGGTGGGAATGCAAACTAGTACAGCCACTTTGGAAATCTATCTGGTGCTATCTCAGAAAAATGGGAATAGGGCTTCCTCAAGACCCAGCTATTCACTCCTTGGAATATACCCAGAAGATGCTCCAGCACACAACAAGAAAAGTTGCTCAACCATGTTCATAGCAGCCTTATTCATAATAGCCAGAACATGGAAACAGCCTAAGTGTCCCTCAGTAGAAGAGTGGATAAAGAAACTGTGGTACATATACACTATGGAATACTACTCAGCTATTAAAAACAAGGAATTCCCGAAATTGTGGATAAATGGATTGAGCTAGAAATGATCATAATGAGTGAGTTAACCCAGAAGCAGAAAGAATCAAATGGTATATACTCACTTATATCTGCATACTAGCCCAAGGGGCATGTCCCACGAAAGCCTTCACTTACCAGGAAACTGGGACAGAGGGGAAGGCATCCTATGGGACTCTAAATAAGAGAAGCATGGGAGAATAGCAAAATAAAGGATCCAGAGGGTCCTAGAAATCTACAAGTAGAACAATATGATAGGCAGATTTGGGCCCAGGGGTCCCGCTCAAACTAAGGCACCAGCCAAGGACAATACAGGAGGTAAACTTTAAACCCCTTCCCAGATCTAGCCAATGGTCAGAATATTCTCCACAGTTGAGTGGAGAGTGTGATACGACTTTCTCACATACTCTGGTGCCTCACATTTGACCATGTCCCCTGGAGGGGGAGACCTGGTGGCACTCAGAGGAAGGACAGCAAGTAGCCAAGAAGAGACTTGATACCCTATGAGACTATATAGGGGGACGTAATCCCCCTCAGGAACAGTCATAGGGGAGGGGAATAATGGGAAAATGGGGGGGGGGGAGGAATGGGAGGATACAAGGGATGGGATAAACATTGAGATGTAACAAGAATAAATTAATAAAAAAAAAAAAAAAAAAAGAAAAAAAAAAAAAAAAAAAAAAAAAAAGAATAGAGATTACAACTGATGACGTCACCTTAGAGCAACGTCATACACACAAAAATCCATGTGCTTCATTTCGTAGAGTTTAAAAAGTCAAAGTTAAAATGTTCACACATTATAAAATTTATTCATATTCAGGACTTCAATATGCATTGTCCTTACATTCTAAAGAGGCTGATTCTGGATTGCACATTTTATTAAAATGATGGCACTTTGACATATCATTTGAGTACAAAAAAGTAGAATGTTTCTAAAACTGCAGAAAGGAGAAAGGAAAACATTTTATCCAACCTCTCTGGCTGTCCTCAGTTACACAGTGCTCTCTGGAGGTTTCCTCATAAAAGCCAACTCAGTATCCTGTTTTATATTGCACTATTAGGTTATAACATTGTCTAAGTATCATATTTATACATTCTGAAGTGTAAAAGAATAGTATATTGATTTATTCTTCGTAACACAGTTGTATTCATAATTATAATGTGGATCTATGCTTTACTATTTTCCTTGGTCCTTGTTCATCTCATAAAATATTTTAGAGACTTTGAATGTTTATATTTTGCCTGATAATTAGATAATAAATAAAGTTTACACATCACAAGCAACTGAATAGTAACAGTAGTAATAATATGATTGAGAATGGGAAATGGCTGCCAGGCACTGTGGATTTTCCTTTTTGCATTTTGGTGACTGATTGAGCTCAGACACATTATCTGGAACCACAGACCTGATCCACTGAACTGGAGGCTCTCATGTCCTATTTATATGAATTCTATTCACAGAAAAACCTATGTATGATTTGTAAAACTGCAATTTATAGCTATTTAGTTGAGATATCATGCTAAACTGATATGTTATATCTGACAGATTTGGGGTAATTGAATAATAGGAATACATGTCTTATGTTATTTTTGGCACATATTGTAAAATCACATGGTATAAGATGACCAACTCTGGTGGTTTCGGGAAAGGTAGTGTGTGCTGGGGTTCTGCACTCATGTCATTTATTTATGCATTTTCTTGGTAACTCTAGAAGTAACAACAGAACATGCTCCAGAGCAGAAAACTTTAAGGCATCATATTTTTATTTCCTATTTATTTTCTAAAACCATCATATTTGTACTTTTGATTGAGGTGTGGAGTTGCTAGGATTCTGTGTCACATGACCTGGCTATGTTTTCTCTCTAATTCTCTAGGACTAATCAGAAAACGTAATCAAGAGGAGGATTTCAAGGACCAGGCACACAGCATTGCTACTCCTGCTCTACTCCAGAGGAAAATACTTGTCTTGCTTACTTGTTTAAAAACTTATTTACAGCTATATGGATATTAAGATAATATTTTCGGGACACAGTGTTAGAATCTCAAGAACATGTTCTATGTTTCTTGGTCAAAGAGAAATGTTTGAGACTTAGAAATGCTTGACCCTAGCTCTGATATATTTTTGGTCTAACCAATCTGTTTAAAAAATTTGCACTGCTCACCCAGTATTACTCCCAGTCACATAAGCTGATGCTCAACTTGACCCACATAAGTATGGCAGTGCATCCACTGCTTTCCAAACGGTGTGGAATTTTAAGATTCACTGTCCTGATCTCATGGTTTACAATCTACTCAATTTGGCTTTGAATCTTCCTCACATAGTACTGTTGTCACTAGAAGAGTTTCCAGGGAAGCCCACCCTCAGATGAATAGATTCTCTTTTCTTTTTAAAAGCTGCTCAGATGCATTAGCATCTCTGAATGACACTTTTCCAATTCACCTCAGAGACACCAAGTCCTTCTTGTCAGCAGCAGCAGATTTCAGGAAGAACAACTATGGATGCTTTGTAAGATTCAAAGCACCAACAAAAATTGAACATCGTAGAAACAGCTGTCTGAGGGAAGGGCTGAGGAGAGATGGAGCAGTGACTGTAGATGAAACCAGCTGGAAAGTGTACACACGTGTCTTAGAATTTCATGATTTTAAGTACACAGTACACCTGATGAAAACTCATAATTTTGGCCTTTGAGATGTAAGGTAATTTTTATCAAGAGAAAATACACAAAATTAAATATGTCAAAATGACAAACAACTGTATGTTTCATTAGATCTTCCTGGTTCAGAAGAAGGAAACAATGGAGATTTCAGTTTCTAAGTGACCTTGGAAAATCACAATATCTCAAGGAAGCCTCCGTTTGTTTATCAAAAGAGCTGAAGTACAGATGTTGAATTACAGAAAATTCAAATTGTCAAACTTCTTACATAAACTGCACTCAACAAGTGCTATAATTTCAGTTTCTTAATGAAATGTAAGTATTTTCAGTTATATACACATATATATATTCATATATAGCACATCATACTTGGAAATAAGGATTATATATCAATATGATATAATTTTAACCATATATATAAATTTGTACATTCCACATATATGAATATGTAATATATATATTATATGATTATATACATACACAATATATAGTATATATAATGTGTATGGTCCATGTACATGGATGGATATAAAAGGTTAAATATGTATGCATTTATATGGAACATATTCATTTATCTACCAATTAGTCCGATAAGAAGAAGTATCTGAGTAGCTTATTTTATTTGTGGATAAAAAAAATTGTTCTAGAGTGTCAACAAAAATCAAGTTTGGTAGAATATGACAGTGGAGAAGGGCTTTAGAAGGTTGCATTGGCTGGAGAAGAAACTATAGTTCCTAGCATTGAAATACGTGTGCATGCAGCATAGCCTTAAATTCCCTAAATGTAATGACCTAGAAAGCCCTTGCTTGGCTACAGCGCCCTCTTCTGGTTTGAGCATGCTTGTAGAAAGTTTTTTTTTTGTGCAGGCTCAGAGTGGAATTTCCTCACTGTGTCTCTGGCACAGTAGTACATGGCTGTGTCCTCAGTCTGCAGACTGTTCAGTTTCAAGAAGACCTGGCTCTTGGAGGTGTCTCTGCTGATGCTGAGTCGGGATTTGAGAGCTGAATTATACCCTGTGCTCCCACCATTCCATATTATTCCCATCCACACCAGACCCTTTCCTGGAAGCTGGCGGACCCAGTGTTCATGATAGCTGGTTAGTGAGAACCCTGAGACTGTGCAGGTGAGAGATAGTGTCTGTGAGGGCTGCACCAGGTCAGGTCCTGACTCCTTCACCTGCACCTGGGACAAGGCACCTGGGAAAAGAACATCACCATCAGTCACACATCCAGTAGATGACATGCCTGGGTCACTCTCCTGAAGCCCTCAAACACTTACAGCTTGGAAAGGTCACCAGGCAGAGGAGCAGCAGCAGGACAGCCATGCTCTGATGGAGGCTCCAGTGAGAAGGACATGGGGCTTCTCAGCTAGGCCTGGGCTTTCAGCCTGAGGCTGAAGGCTGCTTTGCATTGGGGGACGGTCCTGAGTGGATAAAAGGTGGCACAGGGCAACTCTCCAGATTCACTTCCAGGTGGCTGAGATTTTTTGTGCTTCTTAGGGCATCTTCTGAGAAAAATTAAGAAGCACTTTCTGCTTCTGTCTGGTTCAAAATCCAGATTCACACTGCGGAGTTCTTTGAAACAAAACATGGGGCTGTTTATAGTTAATGTGTCTGCACACATGCAGTGCTGGCTGAACAGGTTACCCCGTCCTACATGTCCCTGTTTATGTCTGTAAGTTCTAGAAGAGATTTATGGGGTGATAATTGGCCACTTAGTGATCTGAAATTCTGCTTAACGAACGATAAATTCTTTCTCTTGTCATCATTGGGAGTCCTTTGTTTTTACCACTACTTTTGAAAATAAGTTGTGAAGAGACAAGTCAGTAACATTTAGTACCTGTGATTTCAAATGTTTATATTGGAGTAGACCCAAGTGTTTGCTTTGGGTCCCATCTGAGTAGATTCAGATGTACAGCTTATTACCCAGAGACAGCCGACCTTAATACTCGTCTCTGTACCTCCTGATTTATGCCAGTCTATCCTTCATTCTCTCTCGCTCTCTGTCTCTGTCTCAGTCTCTGTCTCTGTCTCTCTGTCTCTCTGTCTCTCTGTCTCTCTCTCTCTCTCCTTAGTTTGTAGCACATAGAAACCCATGTTCCTAATTATGAGGTTATATTAGAGAGGGATGAGATTTCAACTATCACATAATGGTTGAAAAAAAGCTGTAGCATCCAACGAGACTTGAGACTTATATTAACTGACAGAAAAAATAAGCAAGATGAGGTGATGGCAAGAAATGTGGAGGAGGTCAGGCATGAACATGGAGAGCCCTATGCCTTGATGTGTTAATCACCACACAGCCTAAGGGACTTTACAGCTTTCCTCCATTTCTTCCCATTGTGAGTGAAGTGGTGGACGCAGGTCTTCCCATTATGGAGACAGCCATCTGTGGAATTTGTGATGCTCACCCACAGTATGTCCTCCTCTTGTTCATCAAGCTGTGAGTGTTCGAAGAATATTTGTCCAGACACTATTCTCAGTGTGTCTCATCTGGGTTTGTCTGGTATTTACATTTTTGTTATAAATATTTGAGAAAGAATTCACAGAAATAAATGCACCATTTTTTTTCAGTATGTAGGTCTCTCAGCTTCTTTGGACAGAAAAAGGGCTATTGATAGTCTGTGGGTTTCAGTTAGGTTGTCATGAAGATCAAGGAACTAGGACAAGAAGTACAAGATACCACATGACTAGTACATTGGGTTTGGAAATTTCCTATTGGTAAGGAGTACCAAGGAGTTGCATGGGATTACTTGGGCCTCTTTAGCCTATGGAAGATTAGGAGGGTCCCTGACAGGTGGAGATCAGCCACATTCATGATATTTCCACTGTATGTGTCTCTTGAAAACAAACTTATTTAAAATGTACCTGGTAACTGTTGAGTTTCAAGACAGTGAGATACAAAGAATCTATATAAGCAGGCTCCCTACTCTTGTAGACACAGGCATTGTGAAGGCAAATGCCTGGAGAAATATAGTCCATGAGTATGGGAAACAGAGACCGGCAGGGTCTGCTACCATTAGGATAATTCTGATGTCATCTTTCCAAGGACACTGTGCAAGGATGAGCCCATGCATTGAGCTAAATATTATCAGAACATGTGGCCCAAATTGGCTTGCAGAATCCTATGAGAGACTATGGACAGAAAGTACAGGGAAGGAACAAATGTTTTTTTGTCTGTCATTATAGTGGTTTCATGGGTATTAAATCACATGAAAACTCAGTAAGCCACATGTTAGTACAAAGAGGTTAGTGCATGCCCAGAGTATCTCTATAAATTAATTTTAAAAATCTGTAGCATCTGTCTCCATTTTTACTCAAGGACAAGCGCCATGCCAATGAAAGAGAAGAAGGATGTGAGAGCCATGAGCACATTCAGCGAGGGTGTGTTTATGGGACTACCCATCTCAGCCCTTCAGACAGAGAATGCAGCAGAGAAAGTCAGTTCAACAGTGGGATCCGGAAGTTAACAGGAAAATGCAAAACTATTTTTTAAAGAAATTGTCACTTTCATCACTACCCAACTGTATCTGAGACTTTTGTTCCACTTGTAGTGGCATGTCTCATTCTGAGTGTTCTGCACAGTATTTGCCAGTACTGTAGTGGAACCATGTTTACACGTCAGGCCACAGGGAGCCGTGATTCTCCATCCACATTTGCTTTGTTTTTTCCATTACTAAATGTAACCCATACCATTATCACTTAGGATTTAATTTTTTCTATCTGGTTATTAGAGATGTGACACTAAGCTGATGTTTCCTGGTGGTCAGATGGAATTAGGGAAAGAGCAATGAAGATGTCTTGTCTGCGTATCATTTGCTATGAGGTGACACACTATGAGGACACTCACGCTGGCACTTTGGATTGAGGTGGAGTACAACAGGATTCTCTGTCACATCACCTGGCTATGTTTTCTTTCTAACTCTCTAGGACTAATCAGAAGAAATAATCAAGAGGAGGATTTCAAGGACTAGCTATGCACCATTGCCACCTCTGCTCTGCTCCAGACAAAAATATTTCTCTGTGCTTACTTGTTTAAGAACTTACTTACAACTATAATGATATTTAGATGTTATTTTTGGGACACAGTAGTAGAATCTTAAGAAGATGTTCTCTATTTTCTTGGTCAAATGGAAATGTTTGAGAATTAGAAATGCTTGTCCTTGGCTCTAACATATTTTTGGTTTAACCAATCACGTAAAAATATTCGTCTTGCTCATCCAGTTTTACTTCCACCCATTTAGCCTGATGCTCAACTTGATCCAGATAAATATGGCAGTGGATCCATTGCTTTCTGAACAGTGTGGACTTTTAAGATTCACTGTTATTTGTTCTGATCTCAGGGGTTTTAACAATCTACTCAGTTTGGCCCAGATGCTTCATTACACAGTACTGGTGTCACTAGAAGAGTTTCCAGGGAAGCCCAGCCTCAGATGAGCAGATTCTCTTTTCCCTTTTAAAGCTGCTCAAGTGCATTAGCATGGGTCCCACAGACAACACTGAATCTCTCAATGACACTTTTCCAACTCACATCAGAGACACCAGGTTCTTTCTGTCAACAGCACCAGATTTCAGGAAGAGCAACTATGGATGCTTTGTCAGCTTCAAAACACCAACCATACCTGAACATCTTAGAATCGACTGTCCGAGGGAAGTGCTGAGGAGAGATAGGGCAGGCACTGTAGCTGACACCACCTGGGACGTGTACAGAGATGTCTGAGAATTTCATGATTTGAGGTACACAACACACCTGATGAAAATTCATAATTTTGGCCTTTGAGGTATAAGGACTTTTTTTTTAACCAAAGAAAATGCACAAAAGATAAATATGTCAAAAATGACAACCAACTGTATCTTTTATGGATCTTCTTGGTCCAGAAGAAAGAAACAATGGAGATTTTAATTTCCAAGTTACCTTGCAAAATCACAATTTCTTAAGGAAGCTTCAGTTTGTCACAAGAAGCTAAAGTACAGAGGATGAATTACAGATCACTCAAATTGTAAAACTTTATTACAAAAACTTGCAATCAGCGAGTGCCATAAATTCAGTCTCTTTTTGAAATGTAAGTATACTCATCTTATATACATACACACGTATATATTCCTATAATCACATCATATCCATGTATATGGATATATAGGATTATATTTTCAACCACATATATAATTTTATATGTTTTGCATATTTGGGTATATAATTATGTATACATTATATAGTTATATACACAATATATATATATAATTATATACAATTTATATGTTCAAGGTATATGTGTATAAAAGGTTATATATACATATATATGTATATATATGAATTTTTATTGTACATGCACACACACACAGACAAACACCCACACACTCTACCAATATTGACATAAAAAATAGGAACAAATAACCATGGGTTGTTAATATCTCTCAACATCAACAGCCTCTATTCCCCAATGAAGAGACAAAGGATAACAGAACTGATGTGTAAACAGGACTCATTAAACTGTTGCATTCCAAGAAACACACCTCAGCAATAAAAGATAAATATTACCTTAGAGGAAAGGGTTGGAAAAAGGTATTTTTATTCCAGAAGTTTTTAAAATGTATTATAATTTATTCAGATTACATCCAAAATGTTCCCATCCCCCCTTATATCTTCCTGTTCCCAATCTCCCTCGCTCTTCTGTACTATTCCCCTCCCCTAGACCTATGAAAGAAAGGGATCTCCTCTCCTATCAGATGACCACAGCATATCAAGACTCATCTGCTTCCCCTTTCTCTATGTACCAACCTGCCTCCCCACCAAGGGAAAGGGATCAAATTGGGACAACCAGAGTTCATGTCAGAGGCAGTCTGTGCTCCCACACAACTGTGTAAAATGAGGTGTCCATTGGCTCTAATGGAAAAGGGGCTCTAGGTTTACTGACTGTAGTGTTCTTGGTTGGCGCAAATGTTTGTGCAGGTCCCTGGGTCCAGATCTGCCTACCTTGATGGTCTCCTAGTGGGTCTCCTGAACCGTCTTGGTCCTCCATCGCCCCATTCTTCCTACCACTCTCAATGCTCCACCCCAGTCCAGAAGGCATTCCAAGCATTTGTTCTGATCTGCAGATGAGTGAAATCTCTCAGAGGACATCTATGTTGGGCTTATATCCAGTTATAAGGGATAAAAGTGAATTGTTTTGAGAAGACAAATAATACTCCTTTCTTGGATGTGACAGAGAGTATTCTAACCTTTGACAGGGAGTAATGATGATTCAAACACAATATTTGTTAACCAAAATGAGGAAAGTTTTTTTTTGAAATATTGCCATTTGAATCAAGGCCTCATATATACGACACAAGAACTTTTCAGTTATACTATTTTCAGCACTAGATCAACAAGTTTTATAGAAATATTTCATTGTCAATTATGTCTACATGTGACTGTGTGGGTAGTATAGTCCTCCTATGGGCCTGTTAGAGTGATCTTTCATGAACTGTGTAAATTATGTTTTTGTATTACTTAAATGCTGATTTCTGTACCAGAAGAGATCTAATTGCAGGCTGTAATTTGGTATTGCTATTTTTGGGGGCTGCATTTGAGCAGTCCATCCAAAACCTACTGATTGGTTTAATAAAGACCTGAATGTGCAGTAACTGTTAGCACTAGCACAATAACAGTAGAGGATAAGAAAGATTACTGGCAAATTTAGGAACTGTAGAGAGGAACCATATTCAGGATGGGTCCCAAGCCAAACACTGAGGAAGAAACCAGAGCAAGGGCGAAGGTGATGAGGAACAGTGATGGGCAGCCATGGGCCATGTGGTCTGACATAGACCAGGCCAGTACTGTTGGGTTAGACCATCTGAGAATCTGCTCTGATATAGTGCTAAGCTTATAGTAAATATAATAAGCCTCTGTGTCATTATTTGGGAGCTGGAAGTCCAAAGAAAGTCCCGTTTTACTTGGTGTCCAAGAGTAGGTAACAGAATCCATGCTTAGAACACTAGACTCAGGTATTACAACAAAAATTTCGGACATGAAACTCAGACCATTAAGTCAGGCATGGAGGTAGGAGAAGGAGGGAAGTAATGGCTCTGAAGCATCCACATGCTGCCTCGGGCTGAGACAAGCTGATCAGTTGAGGTCAGCCTGTGTTTTTAGGCAGGAAGCATGGCCAACCAAAGCCTCAGAGCATGGCCCCCAAGTGCGCAACTTCACAGAGCTGTGTTGGAGCCCCTGGCACCAGCCTAGTGCTCAGGAGAAAGGCAGCATACAAAGTCCAGCCCAGAGCCGGTGTGTGTAGGTGTGGCTTCCGACTGGTGCCATAAGGAACAGGGCACAAGAGAATGTGCACCATCCTGTGTAAAGATGCTGCTGCACCAGCATAGAAATAGCTATATTTTTGGAAAAGATTGCAATTTTATGTATCCTTTTTAAGACAGATCAGAACAAAGCTGACTTAGATAAGAAAATGAATGAAAAAATCCATGATAAGTTACAAACAGCAGAACAAAAAATAGACAATCTTTCTATTACATTTTTTTACTTTGTTCACTTTACATCCCAACTGTATCCCCTCTGTCATCATCTCCCGAAACCATCCTCTAACTCTAATAACCTCTCAGTCCATACCCTAGTCCTCAGAAAGGGAAGCCCTCCTCCTCCTCTAACATCTGACTTCAGCCTATGAAGTCTCATCTGTACCACCTGTATCCTCTTCTGCTGTGGTGTACAAGGCCATCCTGCCAGGGGGACATGATCCACATGAGGGTCCAGAGTCCATGTCAGAAACAGTCTCTACTCCCCATATTGTGGGAATCGCAAGGAGACTCTGCTATCTATGTACTACACCTGTCTATGTACAGCAGAGGGTCTAGGTCCACATCATATATGGCCTTGAAGGGTGCATCAGTCTCAGTATTGTAGTGTGGTTGCCATGTATTATGTAGCTAATATCAGCTTATGGGTGAGAATATATTATTCATGTCTTTATGGGTCTGAGTTATATCACTCGGGACAATACTTTCTAGTTCCATCCATTTGTCTGCAAATTTCATTATTTCCTTGTCTTAAATATCTGAGTAGTATTGCCTGTGTAAATGCACCATACTTTTCTTTATCTACTCTTCTGTTGCGGTACATCCAGGTTGTCTCTAGATTCTGGCTATTACAAATAAAGCTGCTATGCACATAGATGAGCAAATATCTTTGTTGTGTGGTGGGGAATCTCTTGGGTATTTGCCCTGGAGTGGTTTGGCTGGGTCTTCAGGTAGAATTAGTCCCAATTTTCTGTGAAAGTACCAGAATGATTTCCAAAGAGGTTGCACACCTTTGCACTCCCACCAGCAATGGAGGAGTGTTCTGCTTTCCCCATATCCTCACCAACATGTGCTGTCACTTGAATTTTTAATCTAAGACATTCTGACAGATGGGATATCAGAGTCATTTTGATTTGCATTTTCCTGATGCCTGATTTTCTCACCTATTGAATGTTCCTCTGATGAAAGTTCTCTAGAATGAGGTGTCCATTGGCTCTATCTGAACAGGGAGTCTAGATGTACCCAATCCATTGCCCTTGCTTGGTATAAAAGTTTGTGCATGCCTCTGGTTCCAGATCGGCCTGCTTTGATGGTCTCCTGAACCCTCTGTGTCCTTCCACAACCCCGTTCTTCCTTACCATTTTCAATACTTCACCCAGGGTCAGGGAGCAAGTCCCAATATTTGTCCTGATGTGCAGGTGAGTGGAATCTCTCAGAGGACATCAATGTGAGAGTTAAATCCACTTATATGTGATAAAAGTGAATTGTTCTTTAGAAGATAATTAATATTCCTCTCCTGGATGTGACAGAGAGTATCCTAACTTTTGACAGGGAATAATGAAGTTTCAAATACAACATTTATTAACCAACATAAAGAATGTGTTTTTGAAATATTACCATTTGAATTAAGGCCTCATATATTGCACACCAGAACTCTTCAATTATGTTATTTACCAGCACTAGATAAAGGAGTTTTATAGAAATATTTCATTTTCAAGTATGTAATATTTTCATGGACTGTATAAATTTTGTTGTTGCATTACTTAAATGATGATTTCTGTACCAGCAGATATCTGATTGGAGTCTTTACTTTTGTATTACTATCCTTTGGCTGCTTTTGAACACACCCTCCAACGCCTTTCGACTGGTTTAATAAAGGCCTGAATGGGCAATAGCTGTTGCCATAGAGGATAGGAAGGATTTCTGACAAAGATAGGAAATCTAGGGATGAACCGGATTCAGGACAGGTCCCAACCAAACACCAAGGATAAAACAAGAGCCAGGACTAAGGTGATGAGGAGCAGTAATGGGCCATGTGGTGAGACATAGGCCAGAACAGTATTGTTGGGTTAGAGCAGCTGAGAATCTGCTCTGCTATTGTGCTTAAGTTTATAATAAATATAATAGAGTAAGTCTCTGTGTCATTATTTGGGATCTGATAGCCCAAAGAAAGTAACATTTTATTGGTATCTAAAAGAAGGACACAGAATCCAAGGTTAGAACACTAGACTCAGGCATTATACCAAACGTTCTGGACATGAAATTCAGACCAGTAAGCCAGTCATGGAAGAGGCAGGAGAAGCAGGGGAGTGATGGCTGAATCGTCCACATGCTGCCTGGGGCTGAGACAAGCTGAACAGCTGAGGTCACCCTGTGTTTTTAGGCAGGAGGCATGGTCAACCAGAACCTCAGAGCCACAAAAAAGGATGTGAAATAATGTGGGCTGAGGCTGCAGTGCTACATCCCAATGGTCCTGACCATTGTAGCCCTGGATGTTTCACACAGTCATCACAGCTGGATGACATTCTATAAAACCTGATGTTTTTAAAACCCTGTAGAATCTTCTAGCATAATGGGAATTCCTGATCTCAGACTTTCAGCACAGGAAGAGCCTCCCTCCTCATTAGACACATGATTCTGTGTTTGGATGGGTATCATTGGGAGTGCACAGGGCATGGAAGAACAAGAAAAACATTCTGAATTTAATTCATTATTCACAGATCTGAAAACTAGCACACACATCCTTGGGCTGTCTGCTTAGGTGTACACACACATGCACACACACACACACACACACATTCATTATGTGGCATGACACCACACTGATGGTTCCTCTGTCTGCAAATAGGATACTGTAAAAATTGACCTGAAGGAGCATGAGACAAGGACTGGGCAATATCATAGTGGTGAAGTAAACACTTGTGATGGACTTTTGTTCTGGGATTGCTTTGGCCAGAGTCTAAGCTTAGGAAGGGCAAAGATGAGGCAGGCATATGGGCCTCTGATGAGGGCCTGCAACTTGTAGACAACTCAGTTCCATTACTAACCCCCTTTGGAAACACAGGGATTTAGTCATGCTCCACCTCTCTCCTCCTTTGTTTTTGTCAATCAATATTTCATCATGTGCTATCACATACTCTTTGTATGGCATTCCTAGGATGCACATGTACTTTACAAATGTACAGAAATTACAAGAACTTTGATGTTTTTCTGTCAGAAGACATCTAATGCCAAATATTATAGAACCTGTTGAGTAAGGTCTATGGGAAGAAATCACAACATCCTTCAGTCTCAGGCATCAGCCTGTCCAGACCAGTTTCCAGTTGCCCATAATTCACCATTGCAGCTGTGGCTGGAAAGATTCTTCTCAGGAACATTGTCATCACACTGGTTGATGGACATGACAGGCTGAGCAGGGCAGAGAAGGTTGCATCACTTTGTTGAAAGACCCATGGCTTCTGCCTGCATCTTTCAGATCTCTGCCTAAATGGTGAACTTGTAGATACAGAGCCAACTTTTTCCATTTCTCCACAACTCACAGGACAACAATGTGTTGCAGCCACAGCTGTGCCATCTACACAGAGCACACAACTCCGTGATAAACTGATATGCTTAAACAAATTCCCAGGTGCATCATGCTTTGATTGAACAATCATCATCCCCTGGCTCCCACTGCCGCCTACAAATATGGAGACACCATCCATGTGATCCCAGAATGCCATGGAGAACAATGCTCTATTCTGGTTCTAGGTGCCACACCTGACTACTTCTGAGCCTCAGACGAAGAACCCAACTCAGAATGAGCCACAGGTCTTTTACATCATGTTCTTGAGCATCTTTGCTACTTAAGACTCTTAGATGCCAGGAGGAAAGAAATGGGATTAACATATTAAAAGGAAATCCATTATGCTCATAAATTTCTCGGGGAACTATGCAAAATAAACTATAACAGATAATTATAGGTGAAGAAAAGAAATGTGGTCAGAAGATGGAATCAGCCAACCCAAACTCAGTGTTTATCACTAACTATATTTGGCCTCACTGCTCAGTTCTGGAGCCTCACACACATTTTATTACCAGCTTCACAGATGGTCAGGGATGGTTCTTTTGTGTATGGTTTGTGTGAGGATGATAGAGAGACTGAAGTCACTTGATTTCATGGTCACAGGCCCTTCCTGATTTCCCTGTGTGCTCTCACCTGAACTGCTAATCTCTCTAGCCAGGGAGTTTTACTGAGTCTCTGCCCTGAATCTTGGCTTCCACAGTCTCAAAGGTCCGTTGCTTCCTCACGATCTGATCCTGGTCCCCATACAGAATCACATCTGGCCTGCATGATGCTCTGCAGGTTTTTTTTTGTTCTGCAGGTTTTTAAAGTCAGAGTTTGTCCTACATTTAAAAATAATCTATGGACTATGGAAACTGTTGTGCGCTTTAAAGTTCTTAGCACATAAGAACAAAGACCCAAGTTTGGAGCTCCATAAATACAAAGAGAGGTTGGTGTGGTAGCCAAGAACTAATCCCACCACTGGGACCTTTATACAGTGTGATCCTTAGGACTCACCAGCCAGCCAGTCTAACCAGATGCTGAGATCTAGACTAGCAATGAAACTTTTTTCAAAATTATCATGTAGATTGACCGAAGATATGTCAACATGTGTGTGCATGAACACACCCGTACACACACACACACATGCGTACACATACACATGCATACACACACACACACACACACACACACACAAACAGACACCCCTACCCAGACTCAGTGACTCACACACACAGGAGACGTGGAAAGAGAGAGAGAGACAGAGAGAGAGAGAGAGAGAGAGAGAGAGAGAGAGAGAGAGAGAGAGAGAGAGAGAGAAGAGGAGGGATGAGACAGACAGAGAGACAGAGAAACAGACAGATATAGACATATAGAGAGACAGAGAAAAACACTATATAAACACATATGACAATGGAAAGATTACCATATACTATACTTTTAGAGAGAATACCTGTGAACAGGCAGCTCAAACGCAAAAGCATCCTCCAAATCTTTCAGGACTCTGAACAGTTTGTCACTCAAAGCTCTGTGTGCTCTCAGTGCCCCCTGCTGATCATTAGCTCTTTGCAGGGAGGTTTGAGGCTGAGTTCTCAGTATCACTCACTCACTGTGAGTCTAATACAGTAATATGTGGCTGTGTCCTCAGACCTCAGACTTTTCATTTCCAGGTACAGGGTGTTCTTGGCATTGTCTCTAGAGATGGTGAATCGGCCCTTCACGGCAGCAGCATAGTAGATGCTACTACTACCAGAGCTAATGTAGGTGACCCACTCCAGCCCCTTGCCTGAAGGCTGGTGGATCCAGCTTATATAGTAGTCACCAAATGTGAATCCAGAGGCTGCACAGGAGAGTTTCATGGACTTTCCAGGCTGTACCAAGTCTCCCCCAGACTCCAACAGCTGCACCTCACACTGGATTCCTACAGACATGGAGAATACTTGTCAGAAAACTGTCACCATTTTTCTCTTTCTGATGTCCACACAACACACAGCATCTCTTCTCCATAAATTACCTTTTAAAATAAAGACAAAGAAAACCAAGCTGATCCCCAAGTCCATGATGAGTGGTCTGTGTTCAGTGCTGATCACTGAATGGGAGGATCTGGGAATCCAGGGCTGAGCTCCTCTGCCAGAGCTGCAGGGTCAGGGCAGGACTGTTTTTCATGGGCACAGAGAAGCCTCATTTGCATGTCTTCCTGCTGTAGCAATCTATGCTGTTGGACCTGGGCAGGAAGCAGTGCTCAGAGCTGACATAAGACTTCAAAGACTTTTGTCAAATGTAGGGTTGGTGAAGAGCTTTTCCTGGTCTGTAGGCTGTGGCTTTGTTCTGTTGATGGTGTCTCCTGCCTTACAGAAGCTTCCCAGCCTCATGATATCCCATTTTTTTAATTGTCGCCCTTAAGGCCTGGGCTGTTGGTGTTCTGTTCAGGAAGTTGTCTCTTGTGTCAAAGTGTTCCAGGCTCTTCCCCACTTTTTATTCCAGATGATTTAGTGTCTCTCATTTTATGTTGATGTCTTTAATCCACTTGGACTTGGGTTTTGTGCATGGTGACAAATATGGGTATAATTGCATTTTTCTACAGGTAGACATCAAGTTGGACCAGCACCATTTGTTGAAAATGCTATGCTTTTTCCATTGATAGATTTGGCTTCTTTGTCAAAAATCAAGTGACCATTTGTGTGTGGACTCATATCTGGCTCTTCAATTTGATTCTATTGATCAACTAGCTTATTGCTGTACCAGTACCATGCTGTTTTAATTACTATTCTTCTATAGTACAGCTTGAGATTGGGTATAGAGATTCCTCCTGAGGATCTTTCTGGACACTAGGCCAAGGAGCATGTACCATGAAAGTCTTCACTTATCAGGAAAGTGGGACAGAGGGTAGGACATCCTATTGTGATTTAAGGTGAGAGATGCATGGGAGAATGGGGAAATAGAAGGACCCAGAGGGTCCTAGAACCCTACAAGAAGAACACCATGATGTGCGGTTCTGGGCCCAGGGGTCCTGCCCAAGCTATGACACCAGCCAAGGACCATACATGCAGTAAACATTGAACCCTGACTGAGATCTAGCCAATAGACAGGACATTGTCCAAAGATGAGCTTTTCATTGTTAAGTATTCATTATACTTTATTTATTTCTCCTTTGTGCACATGTACACAACGTGCTGTGCATATATACTGCTATGTCTCCCCAGTATAATTGGAAAATTAAATATCTTCTCAAACAGTGTCATCTCTATTTATGACCTCAGTCTTTCCTATTGTCTGAACTGGACATGTTTTCTCCCTGATGTGGCTCTTGGACAGGGTGATGATTGTATGGAGATGTTATCAGAATTCCTTCTCTATGATGAGGACACTTGGGACTACTTTGAATTTTACTCATTTCTGAGGGACCACTCTCTTTATGGCATAGGAGGCTTGCAAATGTGTCATCTTTTGTCACTCCTGATCTTCCACTCAGTCTTTGCATCTGGAGACATTGTTATTTGCAGCACACTGACTTGTTTTGTAACTGAAGTCTCCCTATGATTTCTTCAAATTCTTTCCAATGTTCTCATCTTTCATCTTTGCATCAGACAACAAATCACTGTCTTTGTGTAAGGCTTGATTTCATTTCCCCATCAAGCAATGCAGTTCCTGGGAGATGCGGAGACCATGCACAAAGCCACAGAATCTGTGGCTGCTGAGAGCAAGGTCAAGAAGTGAAGGCAAGGACAACCTCCTGCCTGTTTATGCCTTCTATACCCTTCCCCAGTACCTGTCACACTGACTACATCTTCAGGATCTTTCCTTTATCTTGTAGCTTCAGATGAGGACCCCAAGACCTTGTTTTGGAGAGGTGAAGGGCCCCTTGATCATGTCCAACATTTTGTCTTTCACTGTCTGAATCATGTTCCTTCAGCTTGACCCTACCATGTGGGTTCAGAACTAACTCTTCACAGATGAGTATGATAAAGGAGGGATGTGCAATTTAAAAAGAATTATTTGGTTAGCTCTGTACCCCATTTTTAATTGGATTATTCTTTTTGTTAATGTTTATTTTTTAGAGTTCTTTATGTATTTTGGATATTAGTCCTCTCTCAGATGTAGAGATTATGAAGATCGTTTCCCAGTCTTTGAGCTACTGTTTTGTTGTATTGACAGTGTCTTTTTCCATACGGAAGCTTTTGAGTTTCATGAGGTCCCATTTATTAATAGTTGATCTTAAAGCCTGAGCTGCAGGTGTTCTGTTCATGATGTTGTCTCCTGTGTCAGTGGGTTCAACTCCCTTTCCCACTTTCTCTTCTATAAGAGTTGGTGTTTTTAGTTTTATATTTTAAGGCCCTTGATCCACTAGAACTTTAGTTTTGTGCGGTATTAAAAATATGGATCTATTTGCATTTTTTCTCTATGTATGCATACAGTAAGACCAGTTCCTTTTGGCTTTTATGGTCTCAGTTGAGAGGTCATGTGTGATTCTGATAGGTATGCCCTTATTTGTTACTTGGCATTTCCCCTTGCAGCTTTTAATATTTTTCTTTATTCTCTGCATTTAGTGTTTGTATTATTACTTGTTGGGAGGATTCCCTTTTATGTTCCAATCTATTTGGTGTTCTGCAGGCCTCTTTTATGCTTGCAGGTATTTCTTTCTTCAGATTGTGGAATTTTTCTTCTACAGTTTTGTAGCAAATATTTTCTGGGCCTTGGATAGATTTCTAATCCTATTATTCTTAAGTGTCTTCTTTTCATTGTGTACTTCATTTTTTGGTTGTTTCATGTCTGGAATTTTTTAGATTTAAAATTTTCTTGATGGATGTATCAACTTCTTCAGTCATATCTTCTACACCTGAGAATCTTCCTTCCAGAGCTTGTATTCGGTTGGTGATGCTTACCTATGTGTTTCTGTTTTATTTCCTATGTCTTCTTTCTCTACAGTTTCTTCAGTTTGTGATTTCTTAATTGGTTTTATTTCCATCTTTAGGTATTAAATTATTTTATTCCTTTCCTGTACCTATACTTTTTGTATTTTTCAGTATTTCTTTGAGTGATTTACTCCTTTCCTCTTTTAAGACGTCAATCTGTTTGGCTGTATTTCCCTGTATTTACTTAAAGCCTTCCTATTCAGAAGCCATAACTATCTTTATTAGCATATATTTAATGTCATTTCCTTGTGTTTTGTTGTGGTATTGTATCCAGAGCTGCTAGCTGTTGGATAACTGAGTTCTGCACATCACATGTTTCTCTGGCTTTTGTTGCTTGCATTTTTACACTGGCCTTAGCCATCTGGTTGTATCTGGCATTAGCTGGTAATTCCTTGCCCAGTGGAGTTCTCAGGAGTTTGGGAAGAGCCTTGGTTAGGGATCTAGATGTTCCTCTAGGAGCTCTTCTCAGACTGGTGGCTATGTTCATTCTCTTATAGTCCGGTGGTACTCAGGGATCTGCCTGAAGCTCTCCTCTGATGGATGATGCTTAGCACCACTCAGGAGCCTGGGGCTCTCCTCTCACCAGGGCAGTTTCTGGAGTCATATGCCCTGTGACTGGCTCTCTTGCTTTATAATTCATGAACTCCAGCTTCCCAGACACTGCATTCAGACCTGTTCTTGCTCTTTGCAGTTATCTTGGGGAACTTTGAGCTCAGAGGACATGATAATGTCCTTTGGCAGGTGGGTTGCTCTTTGGAACAGCTGCTGGGTCTGTCTCTGTGGATCTTAGACGTCAGCAGGCCTGAGGTTGGAGCTGTGTACATTGGTTGCCATATAGTATCCACCCACAGAACAGTGGGGGTAAGCCTGTGGCCCTGGAACTTTCCTCAGCATCATCAGAGTGACTTGAGGTTGGACCTGCTTTTCCCCTCACCATGGCCTTTTCTCTCATCTGGGAAACACAGTGTAGTTTTGGTTAGTCATTCTATAATCATTACTCTTCTGTTGCTTTGAAACCATGATTCATCAGCACATCCATCCTGGTTCCACTCTCTCTTTCTTTCTTTCTTTCTTTCTTTCTTTTTCTTTCTTTCTTTCTTTCTTTCTTTTTTTCTTTCTTTCTTCCTTTCTTTCTTTCTTTCTTTCTTTCTTTCTTTCTTTCTTTCTTTCTTTCTTTCTTACAATGCTCTCTTAACAATTTATCTGTCCCTATCTTAATCACTGTTATATTTCTGTGAAGGGAATCCATGACGAAAGCAATACTTATGAGAGAAAACATTTTATTGGGGCTTGCTTACATGTTCAGCGGTTAAGTTCATTATTGTTATGGAAGTGTGTTTCCCCAGCACACCCTGAACCCATCACCATGTAGAAAGGAATCTGTTATGGTTTAGAGGCCACTATTTTGAGAAAGGGGTATTTACAGGACTTATGGGAGAGTTGAGGATGATGAGTGTGTGAGTGTTGGCAGCTCAGCAGCCCAGTGAGGAGGCTGTGACTTTGAGAGCTCCAAAGAGCAGCAGCAATACAGAGGGTTGTATAGGCTTGAGGCTTATGTACAGCCATTACAGTCTTGGTGTTGGTTCATGGAGTTGCAACACAAACAGACTCTAAGTATAAAAAATGCTTACCTGGGGAGGTATTTAAAATAATAAAACATGTAAATATTTGGCTGTGTTATTGATGAAGTTTAGCTAATGAGCTTCAGTTTGCTGTGGAGAAATTATCAACCCAGAATCCAAGATGTAGTGGCTACCTTTTGCTCACTATATAATGTCTATTGAAAGTATACTGTGAAAGAAGTATGTTACTGCATCAAAGGGAAAAGTATTTGAATTCATTTAGTCCATTAAGTTTTCCTTCAAATCCATGCTGGATGAGAATATCTGTCAGGTGGCTTTGTTTGCTTTTGTGGCATTGAGACTTAAGCCACGTAAAACTTCCATAGCCTGCATTGCTGTCACATTACATGCTAAGCTGTATAATACAAAACATCACAGCCATTAAACATGCTATTTATTTGACTGTTCTCTTTGTATACAATGAACATTGAAAGAAACAGAGACAATTAGAGAAATCCATTGTCACAGACATGAGGATAAGTCATAGAGGCTTTGTTGTACAAAGTTTTAGAGACCGGTGACTGTCTAGCATGATCTTTAGACATCCAAAACAGATGTTGAGGATTTGCTTGACAAAGTTCCAAAGATGTGCAACTAATCACCACTGCCATTCAATATTATGTATGGTCCAGGTGTAATTTTGCCTAAAAGTCTGTCTTTTTTTCCTAAAACTATCTTTTTCTCTTTATTTTTCATCACTAAGGAAATTCATACAGGGAAAACTTTTCCCACAGAGAATGTTGAAAGAGGGCATCTGGCCATAGGCTTGAGACAATAATACAGTTTTTTGCTCTGATTGTTAGCACCCAAGCAGAAACTACATGAAAAAAAAGTTAAGAGTTTGGCATAACTGTTCCTGGCTAAATAGTGTAATGTTCCTTTATAATCTGCTTAGGGAGAAATAGATTGTGGGCTTGCAGCATCCTGCCTTGGAGATACTTTACAATAAGGACTCGTTGGTAGTTAGGCTAGGCTTGGATAGCACACCTGTTGGCTTGCGATTGGGTGTAAGTCAAGTTGTTTCTTTATTAGAGAGCATTTAACTCAAGCTCTGTTGTTGTGGACATCTTGAGAACACAATGGCTTTAGTACAGGAAAATTTATGATTAAACTTTCCTGAGTATTGTTTAAGAAGAAGTAATAATTAGGCTATGTTGAGCATTGCTTGGAAATTGATTTTTTGGTATGTTTTATTGTACTTTATACAGAACTGTTTGTATTTCCTTGTTAGACTCTTCTTTTGTTTTTTGAGTTTTTGAATGCACTGTTGATTGTAAAAGATGGGAAGAATCATGATATAATCTGTACTAAAAAGTTGAACTTCACTTTAAATAAACTACTGGTGTTGGTCTAAGGAGAATAGCAAGCAAGCAAGAGACATGAGAGTGTAAGCTAAAGTGAGACAGATAGTGAGATAGATAGATAGAGAACAGAAAGCATGAAGAGAGATAGATAGATAAGGACTAGCAAACAAGAAGAGAGCTAGAAAGATGGGGAACAGCAAGCAAGAAGAGAGGGAGAATAAAACAAGAAAATGCAAAACTCTATGTTTAATGAAAATGTCATTTTCATTGCTGCCAGCCTGTATGTGAGACTTTTTTGCCAGTTGTACTGGGGTTTTTAACTCTGAGTGTTCTACATGGCATTTGCCAGCACTGTAGTGGAACCATGTTCACACGACATGCCATAGGGACCTGTTTTTCCCCATCCATATTTGTTTTTGTTCTTTCTATTACTAAATGTACCCCATACCATTATCAGTTAGGGTTCAATCTTTATTTCTCTGGTGATTAGAGATATGGGCCTTTTGAAACTTCTACTCAAATTCATTGGTCCAGGTAACTGATCAAATCAGGATGGAGGGCAGAATGATGTGCAAGCAAGAGGTCATGACCTCAGACTTCTGTGCTGTCTGATCTCTGCATCATCTCACACAGGTGATAAAAATAAATTGATTTTGAGAAAGTGACAAACAATATCCTAACCATTAACGTTGATAGTTGAAACATGCTATTAATCAAAATGAGGAATGTGATTTTTGAAATTTTACCAATTGAGTCAAGCCCTCATGTATACTAGTCAAGAAATCTTCAACTTCTGAACTGCTTCTCCAGCACCTGTAAGATGTTTCCTCTTGTGTTTGATGCAGGTCTGTTTACAGTGGCCTAAATATCACATTGAACTTGATGGGCTTAGAACACATTTCATCAATGACAACCATATATGAACATAAAAAGAGGATATTTAATCTAACAGAACCTAAGAAACTGATCTCAGGCAAACTGAAATTGTTGGAAGGTTGACTATGGTTTACAAAATGAGAAGACTAAAAAGGTATATGGGAGATATTATTTAAAATGAGTTATATGTATATTGACAACAATTAATATATTGTTTTCATCATAGATAGAGAGGGTCAATTTTATTAGGCATCACCAGACAATATCTGTGTTTTCCCTTAACTGTGGACACGTATGTGAATACATCATGATATGCAGAATACAACGAGGTTCAAACATCACTTGGCTACAATAGTTTAGGAATGTTTCTAAAAATACAACTGGAAGAAAAATAAACCGATTAATAACATCTTCCTTGTGGTTGTCAGATACATTGAACTGTAGTGAAGTTTCTTGATAAATGTTAACTAAACAATGTTTTTTTTCTTTTACATTATTAAATTATACCAACATTTAAGTATACCTAAATTTTCTTAAGTGTTAAAAGTGGTTCATTACATTACTACATACACCACTGGTAGATTCATAATTATAATGTAGTCTATGACTTTTTATTCCTGAGTATTTTGCATCACTAAGAATAATTTAGAGTTAACAATATTTTTTAGCTTTTCCTGATAAGTAAACACTTTGAAAAGTCTATAATTCACTGAATTTTATTTTCATATCTGCTCAGACTGAAAAAGGTCACTCAACTTAACTGTGACCATCTCTCCCTGACCAACAGAACTGTTAGGACCTTCAGTTATCCCTATAAAATCTATTTACTGAAACACCATACATGATTTATAAAATAGTTATTTACCTTTGTTTAGTTGACAGTGACATCAAGGTGATAATTCCTCATGATCAGACGGAATTAGGGAAAAAGCATCACAGAAGTCATACCTGCTTATCATTTGGTACCAGGGGACACACTATAAGGACTCTCACACTGGTGCTTTGGATTGAGGTGTGGAGTTGCCAGGATTCTGTGTCACATCACCTGGCTATGTTTTCTTACTAACTCCCTAGGACTAATCAGAAGACATAATCAAGAGGAAGATTTCAAGCACTAGCCATACACCATTGCTACTTCTGCTCTACTCCAGAGGAAAATACTTGTCTGAGCTTGCTTGTTCAAAAACTTACAACTCTATGGATACTTAGATGCTATTGTGGTAAACAGTGTTAGAATGTCAAGAATATGTCCTATATTTTCTTTGTCATGTGGAAATGTTTGAGACTTAGAAATGCTTGTCCTTGGCTCTGACACATATTTGGTCTAACCAATCTGTTTAAATACTTTGCCCTGCTCATCCAGTTTTACTTCCAGCCATGTAGGCTCATGCTCAACTTGACCCAGATAAATATGGCAGTGGATCCATTGCTTTTCACACAGTGTGGAACCTGAAGTTTTACTGTTATCTGTAATGATCTTTGGATATTAACAGTCTACTCAGTTTGGCCCCAAAGCTTCATCACACAGAATTGGTGTCACTAGAGGAGTTTCCAGAGGAGCCTCAGTCTCTGATGAGCAGATTCTCTCCTTATTTTTAAAGCTGCTCAAGTATATTAGCATGGGTCCCACAAACAACACTGAGTCTTTGCTTGAAACTTTTCCAACACACGTAAGAGACACCAGGTTCTTCCTGTCAGCAGCACCAGATTTCAGGAAGAGCAACTATGGATGCTTTCTAAGCTTCAAAACACCAACAAGAACTCAACATCATAGAATTGGCTGTCTGAGGGAAGGGCTGAGGAGAGATGGGGCAGAGACTGTAGTTGATACCAGCTGGAAAGTATACACAGGTGTCTGTGAATTTCATGATTTGAGGTACACAACACACCTGATGAAAATCCATAATTTTAGCCTTTGAGGTGTAAGGTAATTTTTACCAAGAGAAAGTCCATTAAAAATTAAGTATGTAAAAAATGACAACCAACTAAATCTTTTTTGGGGTCCTTTTGGTTCAGAAGAAGGAAACAATGGAGATTTTAGTTTCCAAGCTACCTTGGAAAATCACAGTATCTCAAGGAAGCTTCAGTTTGTCTATCACAAGAGCTAAAATACAAAGGATGAATTACTGAAAACTCAAAAGTGTCAAATTCCCTTCAAAAAATTCCAATAAACAAGTGCCATAATTTCAGTCCCTTTTGGAAATATAAGCATATTCACTTACATACACACATTCATATTCAGATATATATCATATATGGATTTATAAAACTTTATATATATCAATATGTTATAATTTAACCAATATATATAATTTTATATGTTCCACATACATAGATATATAATTATGTATACATTATATAATTATATACATACACAATATATAACTATATAATTTATATGTTCCATGTATATGGATATACAAGGTTATATATATGTATATATGCCTTTATATGGAACATATAAAATTATATCCCATTTAGTCTGATATCAAGAAATAAATGAACAGCTTAGATGATTTGAGGGTAAAAATTTTTGTTTTAGTGTATCAACAAAAACCAAGTTTGGTAGAATATGACAGTGGAGAAGGGCTTTTACATGATTGCCTTGGCTGGGAGAAGAAACTATTATTCTTAGTATTGAAATACAAGTGCATGCAGCATAGTCTTAAATTCCCTAAATGTAATCATCTAGAAAGTCCATGCTTGGCTTCAGTGCCCCCTGCTGGTTTGAGTATCCTTGTAGAAAGTTTTTTTGTGCAGGCTCAGAGTGGAGTTCCCTCACTGTGTCTCTGGCACAGTAGTACATGGCTGTGTCCTCAGTCTGCAGACTGTTCAGTTTCAAGAAGACCTGGCTCTTGGAGGTGTCTCTGCTGATGCTGAGTCGGGATTTGAGAGACAAATTATACTCTGTGCTCCCACTGTTCTTTATAAATCCCATCCACTGCAGACTTTTGCCTGGAGGCTGTCTGACCCAGTGTACATTATAGCTGGTTAATGAGAACCCAGAGACTGTGCAGGTGAGAGACAGGGTCTGTGAGGGCTGCACCAGGTCAGGTCCTGACTCCTTCAGCTGCACCTGGGACAGGGCATCTGGGGACAAGAACATCACCATCAGTCACACATCCCGTAGATCACATGCCCAGGTCCCTCTTCTGAAGCCCTAAAACACTTACAGCTTGGAAAGGTCACCAGGCAGAGGAGCAGCAGCAGGACAGCCATGCTCTGATGGAGGCTCCAGTGAGAAGGACATGGTGCTTCTCAGCTAGGCCTGGGCTTTCAGTCTGAGGCTGAGGGCTGCTTTGCATTGGGGGAGGTTCCTGAGAGGATAAAAGGAAGAACACAGCAAGAACACTAGTTTCACTTCCATGCAAAAGTAATTCAATTCTCCTCTTTAAATTGTTGTATAACAGTCTTACTGCCTCCTTCTGCCAACCTAATCTAGACTGGCAGCTTCTAGCTTCCTTTCAATCTAATCAAGGCTTAGAATATTTTCAGCACCTGAGACTAACTTCTTAATAAACTCACCCTCACTTGTTATTTCTGAACACTGGGCTGGCTAATTCAGGTTTCTTATTGTGGCTCAAACTCTTCTCCCAGCTGATTTATTTTCTCTCCTGGCCTGGTATTGCTTAGATTGGCCTCAAACTAAGTCAGAAATCTGCTCTAATCTTCTGGCTTCTCATTTCCTGGCTCATTCAGTCTTCACCTGAGTTCTCTCTCTGCAGCACGCTCTCTAATACTGTTCTGGAAAACTGCCTTCTCCTCTGAAATACTGCCTCTTAAGTAGCTTCCCTTACTGTTCTCTTCTCCTTAGGGTTGGGAGTATCCTATTCTGTCATATCATCTGTGATTCATGAACTTTTCTGCCGCTCAATTAGACATCACTTTCAAACATGGGTGCTTCCTTCTACAAACTAATTTTACCCCTGTTTGGGATTTAAGACGTGTACCACCACCACGCCTGGATCCACACTTTTCTTTGAATGATTCTGGCTCTATCCATGCCTGGCCTTGAACTCAGGTATGTTTGCCTCTGTTTCTTTGGATGTGATCTCTTGCCAAAACAGCCATGGTCTGAATTTACATTCCACTACATTTCCAAGTGTCTGAGATGTGCCTTATGCTTTCTGAGGAACTAGTAACAATAAATCAGGAATATTTTTGCATCTGCATGGATATTCACTTTCATATAAACAGGAAATTGTATGATTCACGTTGTACAAAACCTTAAATGGGCCCATATTCCTGCTGTGCAGGCAGAAGAGGGTAGCACATCCTCAGTGCATGTGTATGTCCCTGTCAATTCCAGCAGAAATTTAGTCATATGATGCCCATTGGCTCTTAGTCACGTGAAAGTCAGACTAAGGTTCTCTTTAAACTTTTATCTTAGTGTCAATCATGTAAATCTTGCTCTTTTCATTCACCTAGGAAATCTCACTTGTGACGAAGCAATTCACAAACATTTAGTATAAGTAATTATAAATGTCTGTCTAAGAGGAGACCCATGGGAATGACTTTCCTTTCATGTCAGTCGGCTCAGAGTATTTACCTGCACATATGGGGAATTCCTACTTGGAGATGAGGTCCTGATTCATGTTTGTTTGTGTGTGTCTCCATCTGCCTGTCTGTCTGTCTGTGTGTGCTTTTATATGTTTCTCCTTGTCTCTTTACAGTTTGAAACACATCACAAATCAAGGATCCTAAATAAGATTATTATTGCATTGCTGAGGGATGGTAAGATCAGCTGTTCACAAAACCTTATAAAACGAAGTAGTATGTAGGAGGGATCCAACACACAGGCACCTACCATACACCTTGTTTGAGTTGCAGGACAGCAGTGACCATTATGTCACCTAAGACTGAGCTGAGACACAGAAAACACCAGCACCTGTAACTCACAGGTTGAGTGTGGCCTCTGGCCACCCAGAAATACCACAGAAAAGATACTGGTCCTCACCGGTCTGAAGCCACACATCTGGCTGGTGGGCAGCCTCTGGCTCCTGGGCTCAGGCACACTTGTCTGGCTGAGGGGCAGTTTCTGAAATCCCCAGGACACAGAAAGGGCCTTGTCTTGCAAAATCTCCAGCATCTGTGGGTCCTAGTTCTGAGCAGACACCACAGTGTGGAACATGAGTGAATCTGACCACAGGTCATCTCAAAACCCACAGAAGGATATGGCTGGCCAAACAACCATCAGGGATCCTGAGTGTGTACACAGAGTGTAAAATCCCAGGACACAGATAGAGCCTTGTCTCACAAAATCCACCAACATTCGTGGTTCCAAGACCTAAGCAGATACCACAGTTGAAAATACAAGTAGATCTGACCTTAGGTCTCCCAGAAAACCCTCAAAAAGCTCCAGGTGAACAAACAGCCACCAGGTTACTGGGTATGCCCTGATGGTGAGCAACATATGAAATTCCTAGTCACAGAAAGAGCCTTTGCACACCAAAACACTAGTGTCTGTGGCTCCAAGCCCAGAGCAGATACCACAGTCTAGAACACAAGTAGATCTGACCCCAGGTTACTCAGAAAGCCCACAGAAAGGTCCAGGTGTCCAAGTAGCCACCAAACAGAGGCTCCAACCAGACATGTCACAATAGGAAGAGGTCAGAGTAAGAACAGGAACAACTATCCCCAGGTCCATTGGACATCACCAGAAATCAGCAGGCTCACCAAAACAGCCAGTCCTGGAGATACTATCACGAACAATGCACAAGAGAAGGAAATCAAATCTGGGGTTATCGAAATGTTAGATGCTTTAAGGAGGAAATTAAATTCCTCAAACTAGAACAGGAATACACAAAGAAAGAGGTGAAAGAGTTGAACAAATCACTTAAAGAAATTAGTAAAAGACAACAAACTACAATCAAACATTAGAAGGAAATGAACAAAAAGTTTCAAGACCTAAAAGTGGAGAAGAATCTATAAAGAAGACATGTTCTGAGATAATACTAGAAATGAAAAACCCAGGGAAGAAGAAAGGTTCTACAGACACAAGCATTAAGAGCAGAATTCAAGAAATTGAAGAAACAATGTCAGAGATAGAAGCTATGACTGAAGAAATGGATACAGCAGTCAGAGAAAATGTTACATCTAAAAAGCTCCTGACATAGAATATCCAAAAAATCTGGGAAACTATGAAAAGACCAAATCTAAGAATCATAGGAATAGAAGAAAAAGAAGACTCCCAATTGCAAGGCCAAGAAAATACGTTCACCAAAATCATAGAAGAAAAGTTCCCCAATCTAAGGGGAAAATGCAGATAAATAAATATGAGGCCTTCTGAACTCCAACAGATTGGACCAGAAAAGAAAATCCTCCTACCTCATAATTATCAAAACAGTAAACACACAGAAAAAAGAAATAATATTGGAAGCTGCAAGAGAAAAAGGCTAAGTCACATATAAAGGCAAACTTATCAGAAATACACCTGACTTCTCAATGGAGACTATGAAAGCCAGAAGGGCCTGCACAGATGTTATGCGGGCTCTAAGAGACCATAGATGCCAACCCAGACTACTATAACCAGCAAAACTGTCAATCGCCATAAATAGATAAATGAAGATATTCCATGACTAATCCAAGGTCAAACAGTACCTAATCACAAATCCAGCTGTACAGAAAATACTCGAAGGAAAAATCCAACCCAAGGAGGGTAACATTTCCCAGGGAAACAAAGGAAGTAAATAATCCTACATCCACAAAAACAAAAGAAGGGAGGCTCACACTCATAGACAGACAGTCAATGAATATCAACATCATAATAATAGGAACGAATAACGATGGTATATTACTATTTCTCAACATCAATGGACTCAGCTCCCCAATGAAGAGACACAGGCTAACAGAATGGATGTGTAAACAGGACTCATCATTCTGTTGCATATAAGAAACACACCTCAGTATTAAAGATAAACTTTACCTATGATGAAAGAGTTGGGAAAAGGTTTTTTAAGCATAGGTACCCAAGACACAAGCTGGAATAGTCATCCTAGTATCTAATAATGCTGGTGTTTAGTTTTTTGAGTTCTTTTTGTATTTGGATATTAGCCCTTTGTCAGATGTAGGGTTTGGGAAGAATTTTCCCAGTCTGTACAATGTCTGTTTGTTCTGTTGACAGTGTCCATTGCTTTACAGAAGCTTTTCAGATATATGAGGTCCCATTTATTAATAATTGATCTAAGGGCCTGAGCTGTTGGTGTTCTGTTCAGGAAGTTGTCTCCTGTGCCAATGAGCTCAAGGCTCTTCCCCATTTTTCTAATAGAATATCATCCTACCCAAGTACTCTACAGATTCTATGCAATTCCCTTTCAAATATTCCAACAGAGATCTTGAAAGAACAATTCTCAACTTCATTTGGAAAAGCAAAACAAAAGAATCCGAATTGCTAAGGCAAACCTGTACAACAAAATATCTTCCGGAGGCATCTCCATCCCAGATCTCAAGCTGTACTATAGAGCAACAAGAACAAACTGTCATGGTATTGGCATAGAACCAGAGAGGTGGATCAATGGAATTGTGCTGAAGACTCAGAAATGAACCCACACATCTGAACAATTGATTTTTGACGAAGAAGCCAAAACCTTACAATGGTAATTAGAGAGCATCTTCAAAAAACAAAAACAAAAAACAAAACAAAGAAACAAACCCCACAAAAAACAGTGCTGGTCTAATCAATGTCTACTTGTAGAAAAATACTAATAGACTTTTATTTATCATTCTGCACAAAACCAATGTCCAAGTGTATTTAATATCAAACATAAAGCCAGACACACTAGAAAATCGTTTGTATAATAAAGTTTTTAGATGAATCTAGTCTAAAATGCAAACCACCACCTTGTGACAAGACTGCAAAATGAAAGTGCAAACCAGTAAAAGAAAGCTCTATAGTGATTTTGCTGTCCTTACTTCCCCCAGGGGTTGTTTGGCACTAGGCAATCATGATGAAGGGGGCAGAAGCAATGGATGGCTTTTGTACAACTTTGTGTATGACGGAAAATGCTTCTGGGAGTTTGCTCAGAGAGAAAGCTCATTTTATTGTTTTAGGAGTAAGGCTTATAGCCTGTAACACCCCATTTGGAAACCATTACCATTAAATATAGTATGATGGCCTTAAGAGAACAATACTGAAACCCAAGGAGATTCACTTCCTCTGAAACAGTCATACGTTGATCTGAATTGTGAAAGATGTTTATACATAATTTACTCTTAAGCAGGTTCTAGAAATCAAAAGGACATTGGTTGTATTTTAAAATAATTTTCAATCAATGTGTCAGAAGAGAGAGTGAAAGCTGCCTTCCTATAGTTTCAAATGATTGAAAAATCACAGAAATATTCCTAGGAAGAATTTAACACATCAAAATCACAAGAAAACTAGGCAAAAGCAGGTTAAATTGCCCATGCAAGGGTCCAGTGAAATAATTGTGATAAAGTGTTTTGGAATTCATGTAAGTTTATTCTTCACACACACACAAACACACACACACACACACACACACACACACACACACACAAATTTGTGTGTGTACTAATATAAGGTATTGTGCCCATATAACCTAATTGTAATAGAAGGTTTACTTCCAATATTTTGAAAGTGCTATTGCAGGCTGTTAAGGATAAATAAGTTATACAAGTTGATTATTAGCTGATCAGATCATGGTCATATCAATTTCTGGTCTACTTTTATCAGAAGATTTACATCCTAGATATGATTTTATAAAAAGTTAAGGTAGTATATTTGGAAAAGGTCTTCAAAAACCTCAAAACACATGCAGAATATGGAATTTTTTTTATTAATTAATTCTTGTTGCATCTCAATGTTTATCTCATCCCTTGTATCCTCCCATTCCTCCCCCCCATTTTCCCATTGTTCCCTTCCCCTATGACTGTTCCTGAGGGGGATTACCTCCCCCTGTATATGCTCATAGGGTATCAAGTCTCTTCTCAGCTACCTGCTGTTCTTCCTCTGAGTGCCACCAGGTCTCCCCCTCCAGGGGACATGGTCAAATGTGAGGCACCAGAGTACATGAGAAAGTCATATCACACTCTCCACTCAACTGTGGAGAATATTCTGACCATTGGCTAGATCTGGGAAGGGGTTTAAAGTTTACCTCCTGTATTGTCCTTGGCTGGTGCCTTAGATTGAGCGGGACCCCTGGGCCCAAATCTGCCTATCATATTGTTCTACTTGTAGATTTCTAGGACCCTCTGGGTCATTTTATTTTGCTATTCTCCCATACGTCTCTAATTTAGAGTCCCAATAGGATGCCCTCCCCTCTGTCACAGTTTCCTGGTAAGTGAAGGCTTTCCTGGGACATGCCCCTTGGGCTAGTATGCAGATATAAGTGAGTATATACCATTTGATTCTTTCTGCTTCTGGGTTAACTCACTCATTATGATCATTTCTAGCTCAATCCATTTATCCACAAATTTCGGGAATTCCTTGTTTTTAATAGCTGAGTAGTATTCCATAGTGTATATGTACCACAGTTTCTTTATCCACTCTTCTACTGAGGGACACTTAGGCTGTTTCCATGTTCTGGCTATTATGAATAAGGCTGCTATGGACATGGTTGAGCAAATTTTCTTGTTGTGTGCTGGAACATCTTCTGGGTATATTCTAAGGAATGGAATAGCACCAGATAGGTTTCCAAAGTGGCTGTACTAGTTTGCATTCCCACCAGCAATGAAGGAGTGTTCCTCTCTCCCCACATCCTTGCCAGCATGTGGTGTCTCTTGAATTTTTGATCTTAGCCATTCTGATGGGTGTAAGATGGAATCTCAGAGTTGTTTTGATTTGCATTTCCCTGATGACTAAGGAGGTTGAGCATTTTGTTAAGTGTTTCTCAGCCATTTGATACTCCTCTGTTGAGAATTCTCTGTTTAGTTTCAAGCCCCATTTCGCAATTGTGTTATTCAGTTTGGTGGTGTTTAATTTCTTGAGTTCTTTATATATTTTGGATATTAGACCTTTGTCAGATGTAGGGTTGGTGAAGATTTTTTTCCCACTCTGTAGGCTGTCGCTTTGTTCTCTTGACAGTGTCTCCTTCCTTACAGAAGCTTCTCAGCCTCATGATGTCCTATTTATTAGTTGTTGACATTAAGGCCTGGGCCATTGGTGTTCTTTTCAGGAAGTTGTCTCCTGTGACAATATGTTCCAGGCTCTTTCCCACTTTTTCCTCTAAGTGGCTTAGTGTCTCTGGTTTTATGTGGAGGTCTTTGATCCACTTGGATTTGAGTTTTGTGCAAGGTGACAAATATGGGTCCAGTTTCATTTTTTTACACATAGACCTCCAGTTAGACCAGCACCATTTGTTGAAGATGCTATCCTTTTTTCCATTGAATGGATTTGGCTCCTTTGTCAAAAATCAAGTGACCATATGGGTGTGGATTCATAATTGGGTCTTCGATTCGATTCCACTGATCAACCAGCCTGTTGCTGTGCCAGTACCATGCTGTTTTAATTACTATTGCTTTATAGTACAGTTTGAGATCGGGTATGGAGATTCCTCCGGAGCACCTTTTATTGTACAAGATTGTTTTAGATATTCTGGGTTTTTTGTTTTTCCATATGAAGTTCAGAATTGAACTTTCAATGTCTTTAAAAAATTGTGTAGGTATTTTGATAGGGATTGCATTGAATCTGTAGATTGCTTTTGGTAGGGTGGCCATTTTTACTATGTTAAGTCTCCTGATCCATGAGCAAGGAAGAACATTCCATCTTCTGAGGTCATCTTCAATCTCTTTCTTCAGAGTTTTGAAATTTTTTCAAACAAGCCCTTCACTTGCTTACTTAGGGTAACTCCTAGATATTTTATATTGCTCGTGGCTAATGTGAAGGGTGTGGTTTTCCTAATTTCTTCCTCTGCAAGCTTTTCATTTGTGTATAGGAAGGCTACAGACCTTTTTGAGTCAATTTTGTATCCAGCCAATTTGCTGAAGGTGTTTATCAGCTTTAGGAGTTCTCTGGTGGAATTTTGAGGGTCACTTATGTACACTATCATATCATCTGCAAAGAGGGATAGTTTGACTTCCTCCTTTCCCATTTGGATACCCTTGATCTCCTTTTGTTTTCTTATTGCTCTGGCTATAACTTCGAGTACTATATTGAAGAGATATGGAGAGAGTGGGCAGCCTTGCCTTGTTCCCGATTTTAGAGGAATTTCCTTGAGTATCTCACCATTTACTTTGATTTTGGCTATTGGCTTGCTGTATATAGCCTTTATTATGTTGAGGAAAGTGCCTTGTATCCCTAATCTCTCTAAAACTTTAAACATGAATGGGTGTTGAATTTTATCAAATGCTTTCTCTGCATCCAAGGAGATGATCATGTGGTTTTTTATTTTCAGTTTGTTTATATGGTGGATTACATTGATGGATTTCCGTATATTAAACCATCCCTGCATGCCTGGAATGAAGCCTACTTGGTCATGATGAATGATATTTTTGATGTGCTCCTGTATTCGTTTTGCAAGTATTTTATATAGTATTTTTGCATCTATGTTCATAAGAGAAATTGGTCTGAAATTGTCTTTCTTTGTTGAGTCTTTGTGAGCTTTAGGTATCAATGAGACTATGGCCTCATAGAATGAATTTGGTAATTTTCCATCCATTTCTATCTTTTGGAGTAGCTTGAAGAGTATCGGTATTAGCTCGCCCTTAAAGGTCTGGTAGAATTCTGCACTGAAACCATCTGGCCCTGGGCTTTTTTTGGTTGGGAGACCATCGATGATTGCTTCTATTTCTGTAGGGGAAATGGGACTATTTAGCTTGTTTATCTGTTCTTTATTCAACATTGGCAAGTGAAATTGTTCAAGAAAATTGTCCATTTTGCTTAGATTCTCAAATTTTGTGGCATATATGCCTTCAAAGTAGGATCTTATGATTCTTTGAATTTCTTCAGTGTCTGTTGTTATGTCTCCTTTTTCTGATTTTGTTGATTTCAATACTGTCTCTCTGCCTTTTAGTTAGTTTGGCTAATGGTCTGTCTATCTTGTTGATTTTCTCAGAGAACCAGCTTTTGGTTTTGTTGATTCTTTGGACTGTTTTCTTAGTTTCTAATTTGTTAATTTCAGCCCTGAGTTTGATTATTTCCAGGCGTCTACTCCTCTTGGGTGTTTCTGCTTCTTTTTTTTCTAGGGCTTCCAGTTGTGTTGTTAAGATGCTTATGTGCGATGTTTCCAATTTCTTTTTAAAGGCACTTAGTGCGATGAATTTTCCTCTTAGCACTGCTTTCAATGTATCCCACAAATTTGGGTATGTTGTTTCTTCATTTTCTCTGAATTTCAGAAACTCCTTGATTTCTTTCTTTATTTCTTCCCTGACCCAGGTGTCATTTAGCAGAGAGTTGTTTAGTTTCCACGTACGTGTAGTCTTTTTGTTATTTCTGTTGTTGTTGAATTGCAGCCTAAGATCTGATAGGATACAAGGTATTATTTTAATCCTCTTGTGTCTATTGAGGCTTGCTTTCTGACCTACGATGTGATCAATTTTGGAGAAGGTTCCATGGGGTGCAGAGAGGAAGGTGTATTCTTTCTTGTTTGGGTGAAAAGTTTTATAGATATCTGTTAGATCCATTTGACCCATGGCATTGGTTAATGATGTTATTTCTCGGTTTAGTTTCTGTTTCAATGACTTATCCTTCAGTGAGAGTGGGGTGTTGAAGTCTCCCACTATTATTGTGTGGGGATCGATGTGTGGTTTAAGCTTTTTTAGGAGATCTTTTACAAATGTGGGTGCCCTTGTATTGGGAGCATAGATGTTCAGAATTGTGATGTCATCTTGGTTGACTTTACCTTTGATGAGTATGAAGTGTCCTTCCTCATCCCTTTTGATTCATTTTGGTTGAAAGTCTATTTTGTTCGATACTAAAATGGCTACGCCTGCTTGCTTCTTGTGACCATTTGCTTGGAATATTTTTTTCCAACCTTTTACCCTGAAGTAATGCCTTTCATTATGGGTGAGATGTGTTTCTTGGATGCAGAAGAATGTTGGATCTTGTTTATGTACCCATTCAGTTAGTCTGTGTCTTTTTATTGGAGAATTGAGGCCATTGATGTTGAGAGATATTAATGACCAGTGACTGTTAAGAGTCTTAATTTGATGTTGTTTCCAGTCGAGCATTTGTGTAGTTGTGTTTTTGCCATGGGATAGTTATCTATTTCCTGGGTAGTTTTCGTTGTAGCTTGACCCTTTGGGATGGAGTTTTCCTTCTAGTACCTTCTGTAAAGCTGGGTTTGTGGATAGGTCATGTTTGAATTTGTTTTTGTCATGGAATATTTTGTTTTCTCCATCAATGGTTATTGATAATTTTCTGGGTAAAGTAGTCTGGCCTGGCATCTGTGGTCTCTTAGGGTTTGCAGGATCTCTGTCCAGGCCCTTCTGGCTTTATGGTCTCTGCTGAGAAGTCGGGTGTAATTCTGATAGGTTTACCATTAAATGTTATTTGGCCCTTTTCTCTTGCAGCTTTTAATATTTTTTCTTTGTTCTGCATGTTCTGTGTTTTGATTATTATGTGGCGGGCAGTTTTTCTTTTCTGGTCAATTCTATTTGGTGTTCTGTAGGCCTCTTGTATGTTTATAGGCATCTCTTTCTTTAGATTGGGAAAATTTTCTTCTATGATTTTGTTGAGAATAGTTTCTGGCCCTGGAGTCTGATGTCTTCTCTTTCTTCAATGCCTATATCCGCAAATTTCTTCTTTCATGGTGTCCTTTATTTCTTGGATGTTTGTGTCAGGAGTTTTCAAGATTTGGCATTTTCTTTAATGGTTGATTCAATATCTGTGATTGTATCTTCTAGCCCTGAGATTCGTTCTTCTATCTCTTGGATTCTGTTAGAAAAGCTCACGTCTGTGTTGCTCGCCTCTTCTCTGAGGTCTCACATTCTTGTTTTTCTTCTGTCTGTGTGTTTATCATTGAATCCATTTTCATTTTCAGATCTTGAACTGATTTTTTGATTTCTTTCATCTGATTTTTTGTATATTCCTGAGTTTCTTCCATTGCCTCTTTATAGGTCTTCAGAGCTTGAACCGTTTTATTTATTTCTTTCATCTGGTTGTTTGCATTTTCCTGCAATTTTTTCCAGTTCCACTCTATGTGCTTCTTTTATGTCTCTCACCTGTTTGTCTGCATCTTCCTGCATTTGATTACGAATTTTATTTGTTTCCTCCATTATCATCCACATTACTAAGGATTTGAGGTCATTTTCTTGTATTTCCGTTTTATTTGAGTTCTCTGGGTTGTTTTCTTTGGGATAGCTGAAAACTGGAGACGCCATGTTGTTTTGGGGTTTTTTGCGTATGCTTTTTCGTTGTCCTTTAGACATCTTGCCGTCTTTGTTTTTGTTGGATAGCTTCCAGATTTGAATGGAGGGTGTCTGACGATAGATTCACTTGTTTTCTCACGATTTCCCTAGGCTGGGAGCTCAAAGCTTCACTGGTGTGGATGTTAGGAGGTTAGCCCTGTTGTTCTGGTCTCACAGCCAGTGATCTTCAGCCGCCCTGTGCTGTGGAACCTGCAATTGTTCTGGGTCTCTGAATTAGCGTTGGGTCAGGCCAAGGTATCCAAAGCCTTCTGTGTTCCCTGCCAAGTCCAGCCAGGAACACTGGGCCCGAACCACGGTTTGAACTCAGCTAGATTCTCAGGGCCTGAACCGTCTGCCAAGATCAGCTAGGGATTTTGGGCCCAAAATGCACACAGTGTTCAGCCAGAATTTTTGGGCTGGGACTACGCACCAAGCTCCGCTAGGGCCTTTTGGCCCAAAGTGCATGCTGTGGTCAGTTATTGATTCAGGGCCCAAACTGTCCACCAATCTCAGCCAGGAATTCTGGATTCAAAGTGCACACTGTGTCCAACCAGAGTCTTAGAGCTGGTGGAACTGAGCGCTCTGTCCAGCCTGATCCACAGTAAGATAACTGCGGCTGGTCTGAGTTAGCACCAGTGGTGGAAACAAGTGCTCTGCCCAGACTGTGTCACCACAGGGGAGCTGCCGCTGAGCTGAGGTGGTGCCTGGAATGGAACTGAGCACTCCACCAAGCCTGTGCCACAGCAGGAGAACTGCAGCTGCTCTGATTTAGCGCCAACTGTGGAACCAAGTGCTCTGCCCAGACTGTGTCACTGCAGGGGAGCTGCCGCTGAGCTGAGGTGCCGCCTAGGTTGGAACTGAGTGCTCGGCCAAGCCTGTGCCACAGCAGGAGAACTGCGGCTGCTCTGAGTTAGCGCCGGTGGTTGAATCAAGTGCTCCGCCCAGACTGTGTTACTGCAGGGGAGCTGCCGCTGAGCTGAGGTGCTGCCTAGTGTGGAGCTGCACATTCCACTAAGCCTGCGCCACAGCAGGGGAGCTGTGGCCGAAGCTGAGTTAGTGCCTCGGGCAGAATTGCTTGCTGGGCTGGGCCAGTACCCGGGACTCTGGGGCTGAACTGTCCGCCGAGTCCAGTCTGGGTCTGAAGGCTCCACGTGACCCAAATCCTGCCCGAGTCCCCTCTCCCACAGCAACTCCCACCAGCCACCACACCAATAGCCTCCACCGGAAGGCTATGAGCTGCAAACCTCAGCCCCCGCCGCTGGTGCCGCTGGTGCTGCTGCCTCTGCCGCTGTCGCTCCTATCAGAGAAAATCCACGCTCCTCCCGTGTGCAGGGGCGCGCAGGTCCTCCGCACCCTGGTCCCTCCGAACCGTGGAGCATTCCTGCTGCCGTGATGTTCGGACCTCGGTGTTCCTGGCTCAGAATTCTGTGCAATTCCCTGAATTGTTCACTGGAGCCTCCAAACGCGGTCCACACTGCTCGCCGCTATCTTGGATCCCAGAATATGGAATTTAAAATGTTTTTTATTATTTTAAATACTCATAGACAATGAGACATGTTAACTTCTGGCAACACACAGCCTACCTCAAAGAGGATGATGGGCATCAAAGAATATCCTTATGGAGATTGCTTCAAATGTGGCAAATGGGGGAAAATATCCTCATTTCTATCATAGACAGATTTCTGTCTTAAAAGAGGGCAAGCTTGGGTGCAGGCAGAGTTGATGGCCAAACTCTGCCCGGACAACATAAGCAAGGTCTCAATAGTTCCTGCCTCATAAATATGTCTGTCAGATATATTGTGCCAGAAGGTTGAAGAAGATGCTCCAACATAATAGAGAGGGTTTTGTCATTCTTCAGGTAGAAAACTGTCTCTGTCATCCTCTCATTAGGAAAGCTACTAACATGTATTCCCAGCAAGCTCAGGTAATCCAGTTCATTCCTTCCCAAATCTCTTATGGAGTTGAAGACCAGGTAGCTTAGTTTTACAATGAAGCATAGTTGCTTAGGGGTTAAGATGTTTTTACATCTAGAAAGATGGTTTAATTTGATAATGACAAGATGTGATAGAGATTGATTTACATTCAGAATTTTAGATGCGCCATGATAGGAAAGATGTGTTCTTCAAGGCTGTCAAATACAAATATCCAAAACACTAACAATATAGCATTTATATAGCTCCTGATTGTGTCATGGTTCTTCTTGCTTTAGGTAGTTTATTGTATATATGTGTAATAATATAAATGTATATGTAAAATTAAAAAAATATTTTAAAAAAGAACTGTGCTTAATTCAGCTCCAAGACATCAGGTTTTAGGTTGTGAATGCCAACATGAAACTACAATAATATTAGAGATTTGTATTTGTGATGAAAATAATTTTAATTTTGAGATTTTTTCAATGATTGTGTGAGTGAATAATGAGATTCACCCTTATCCATCAATGTAGCCGACCTGCAATAGTAATCTCAAATGGTGGACATTAGAGTCTTTAAACAGTGTTTAAAAAAACAATTACTCAGAGTACTTGGTGACCTCTCCCTGCATAAGAACAACAGGTGACAGAATATTCTTAGAGATGGAGAGTGCTCGGATCATACTGCTGGGTCCTCATCCTGTCTAAGCAGTGAGGCCACTTCCTACCGCAGTCATCAGGTGAGAGCCCCATTTGTCCATGCTGGCTTCCTTACGCTGATGAAATGAAGTCCACAGAAGCACAGCCTGTTCCCTGTGACTTTGCTCAGACTCATTTCTATGGCTTCTGTGATGAGAGTCCCAAGAATGTGAAAATTGTGTGCGGAATCAACACTGTGGAGCTTCTCATTCAGTGACCTAAGCGCTGCAGTGACACTGGGCACAGCAGGACTGGGAGGCTGGGGTCCTTTAGAACACCTGTGCCTCGGGATTTCTTCCTCACAGTGCAGAACCTCCCTGAGAGTGAAACAGAAAAGCTTAGAGACATCCATCCCCTGCATCAGCCAGCCTTCTATCACCCAATGTCCTTCCCTCTCTCTTCCCTTTACCTTCAGGGATGCATGCTTTCCTACAGAAGACACATAATTCCCCAGCTTTTCATTCTCTGCATCATTGTTCATCAGAAACAAACATCAGGGAAGGAATTGAACCAGGTCAGGAACCTGGACGCTGAAGCTGATGAAGGGTCAGCCGCGTAGAAAGTCATGAATGTGTTCCAAACATGGGTGCTCTTAACTTAACCACAGAAATGGTTGTGAGACTAATGTGGATTGGACTTCAGTGATACATCCCAGTGGCCTTGGTCACGTCAATCCTGATGCCACACACAGTTTCCATATTTGGCTGATGATATAACTATCATCGTGTTTTTAGGACCATGTAAAAAACCTCTTATAATTTGGCAGCAGATGATCTCAGAGTGTGGGCACAGCAGGTGCTCCCATCCTTAAAAAATACATAATTCTAACCTTGTCAGGCTTCCCAAGGTGTGCAGAGAAAATAAAGTAACAATAAAAACATTCTGATTGAGTTTGTCACTCTTAGGTCTTAAAACCAGAAACATAAACTGGCAGTGTTCATTTTGATATAGCATACATATTTTTATAGACTTCTGTGACATGACATCACATTGATCCTTCCCCTGTCCTCAGGTAGGATAGTGTGAAAAGTGACACATAGGGTACTGAGATGCCCTTTGGGAAACAGCAGTGAAGAACATATTTGTGATGAACACACAGTCTGAGAATCCCTTGGCTGATGAATGAGGTTAGAGGGGACAGATTCTACACAAGGAGATGGGGACTGTGATGAAGGCCTTTGTCTTGCAGACCGCTCAGTCCTCTTTCAATAGCCTCTATTTTTAAAATGAGGATTTAGGAGTATTTGACTCCTCCCTTCCTTTGCTTTAGTTTTGCAATTTTCAATCTTGTTTCTCAGTTTTCCAGTCTCCCTTCTCTGCATTATTCTGCAAAGACTTATATATATTTACAAATATACAGCAATTAAAAATCTTTGGAGTTTGTCTCTAGGAAGACATTTGTTACCAAAATTGTAGAATCTTTTAAGAAATGTCCATTGGAAATTGAGACAAAATCAAAGAAATTGTGAGGCCCAAGCACCAGCTGGTCTGGACCAGTCTCCAGTTACCTAGCCATTCACTACTGCAGCTGAGACTGAGAAGCTGTCATGAGCCTGAGGTAAAAGCCCCAGCTCCTTCTCACGAACATTGTCCTCACACAGGTGAATGGACCAGACAGGCAGACGAGGGCAGAGAATGTAGAATAACTTTGTAGGGTCTGCCATGGCTTCTGCCTTCATTTTCTAAAACTCTGAAAAATGGACAAACAGGTGAATACAGAGTTCTCTCCTTCCATTTCTCCAAAACTCACAGGACAACAGTGTGTTGAAGCCACAGTTGTGCCATCACCACATGCACACACTCCATGACAATCTGACATACTTACAATATGTCCAGGAGCATAATGCTTTGATTGAACAATCATCATCCTCTGGCTTCAAGTGCATCCTACCTGTTTTTGGTGACTCCATCCAGTGATCTCAGAATGCTAATGAGAACAATGCTCTATTCTACTGCTAGGAACCACACAGGAGTACATCTGTGCTTGAGATGTTGATCCTCAAGTCAGACTGAGTCAAAGATTCTTTACACCATGATCAGGGGCAGCATTGCAAACATAGTCCTTAGATGCCTGGAGGAAAGAAAAGGGACTCACATGTTAAAAGGAAATTAATTATGGTCTTTATGTTCAAGAGCACTATAAAAACTAAACTTTTGCAAATAAACAGAGAGGGAGAAAAGACACATTACCTGTTGAGTGGGTTAGAAGCTATTTGATTCTAAGTGTCACTCAGTAAGAATCACTACCTACATTGGCCTCACTTCTCAGTGTAGGAGCCTAACACACTTTTTATTACCAGCCCCACAGCTGGTTAGAGATGGTTCTGTTGTGTATGGTTTGTGTGAGGATGAAGGAGAGACTGAAGGTCATTTGGGATCATGGGTCACTGGCCCTGTCTGATTTCCCTGTTGGCTCTAACTTGATTCTCACACAGTCTCTAGTAGTGGAATCTTACTGAGTCTCTGCCCTGAGTCTTGGCTTCCACAGTCTCATGGGTCCTTTGCTTCTTCTGGATCTAATCCTGGTCCCCATACAGAATCCTGACTGTCCTGTGTGATGCTCTGCATTTTTTCAAGTCAGAGTTTGTCCTACATTTAAAATAATCTATGTGTTGTGGAAACTGCTCTATGTTTAAAGTTTTTACCACATAAGAACAAAGAACCGAGTTTGGTGCTCCAAAAGTACAAAAAGAGTTAGGTATGGTAGCCAATAAGTAATCTCACCTCTGGCCCCATTAGACAGTGTGTGTGATCCTTGGGACTAACTAGCCAGCCAGTCTATCCAGATGCCGAGGTCCAGGCCAAGTGATGGAATTTTTTTCAAAATCATAGTGTAGATTGATAGAAGAAGACATGTCAACATGTGCAGACACACATACATACACTCACACACACCTACACACAGACTCACACCACACACACCCAGAAAGAGGAAGAGAGAGAGAGAGAGAGAGAGAGAGAGAGAGAGAGAGACACAGAGAGAGAGACAGAGAGAGAGAGAGAGAGAGAGAGAGAGAGAGACAGAGGGAGAGACAGAGAAAGAGAGAGACAGAGAGAGAGATAGAGACAGAGACAAAGACAAAGACAGAGACAGAGAGACACAGACAGAAAGAGACAGAGAAGGACAGAGAGATAGAGAAAGACAGAGAGACAGCGAGACAAAGAGCCATAGCCAGATATAGACATAGAGAGAGACAGAGAAAAACACAGTAAATACACAAATCACAGTGGAAAACTGAAAATTGAATAAGCTTTTCTACAATTCAAGAATTACTATGCACTGTAGTTGTAGAGAGAATCCTCATTGACAGGCAGCCCACAAGCAGAAGAGTCCAGCCCTCCATGTCCTTCAGGACTCTGAACAGGCTGTAACTCTCTGTCACTCAGAGCTCTGTGTGCTCTCAGCGCCCCCTGCTGGTCATCAGCTGCCTGCAGGGAGGTTTGAGGCTGAGTTCTCAGTGTCACTCAGTCACTGTGTCTGTAGCACAGTAATATGTGGCTGTGTCCTCAGATCTCAGACTGTTCATGTCCAGGTACAGGGTGTTCTTGGCATTGTCTCTGGAGATGGTGAATTGGCCCTTCACGGCATCGGCATAGTAGATGGTACTACTACCAGAACTAATGTATGCGACCCACTCCAGCCCTTTGCCTGGAGCCTGGCGGACCCAGTGCATTACATAGCTACTGAATGTGAATCCAGAGGCTGCACAGGAGAGTTTCATGGACTTTCCAGGCTGTACCAAGCCTCCTCCAGACTCCACCAGCTGCACCTCACACAGGACTTCTGAAAACATGGAGAATACTGGTCAGAAAACAGTCATAATGTTTCTCTTTCTGATGTCCACACACACACACACAGCATCTCTTCTCCACAAATTACCTTTTAAAATAAAGACAAAGAAAACCAAGCTGATCCCCAAGTCCATGGTGAGTGGTCTGTGTTCAGTGCTGATCACTGAATGGGAGGATATGGGAATCCAGTGCTGAGCTCCTCTGCCAGAGCTGCAGGGGCAGGGCAGGACTGTTTTTCATGGGCACAGAGAAGCCTTATTTGCATCTCTTCCTGCTGTAGTAGGCCATGTTGTTGGACCTGGGCAGGAAACAGTGCTCAGAGCTAATATAAGACATCAAAGACTGATGACAGTTCCAGAAATTAACACAGAATGGTTGCTCTGTATGCAGCTTTCCATTGTTAAGGATCCATCATACTTTATTTTGTTCTCTTTTGTGCACGTGCACACACCATGCTGTGCGTATATCCTGCTATGTCTCCCAGTATAAATTTGAAACTAAATATTTCCTCACACAGTTTTGTTTCTATATAAAAGCCCAGTCTGTCATATTGCCTGAACTGGACATGGTTTCTCCCCAATGTGGCTCTTGGACAGGGTCATGACCTTATGGAAATGTTCTCAGAATTCCTTTTCTGTGATGAGGACAGTTGGGACTTTTCTGAATTTTACTAATTTCTGAGAGACCACTCTCTTCTTAGCATAGGAGGCTTGCAAATATGTCATCCCTTGTCACTGCTGGTCTCCCACTCAGCGTTTGCAAGGAGACTTTTTTTAAATTATTATTTTATTTATTTATTTATTAAATTTTATTAATTTATTCATATTACATCTCGATCGTTAGCCCTTCCCATGTTTCCTCCCATTCTTCCCTCCCTCCCACTTCCCCCCTTCTCCCCTCCCCTATGTCTGTGATTGAGGGAGACCTCCTCCCCCTATATATGCTCTTAGAATATCGAGTCTCTTCTTGGTAACTTGCTATCCTTCCTCTGAGTGCTTCCAGGCCTCCCCATCCAGGGGACGTGGTCAGAAAAGGGGCACCAGAGTTCGTGTGAGAGTCAGATCTCACTCTCCACTCAACGGTGGAGAATATCATGTTCATCAGCTAGGTCCTGGTAGGCGTTCGAAGCTTACTGCCTATATTCTACTTGGCTTGTGCCTTAGTTTCAGGAGTACCCCAGGACCCAGATCTGCCTGTTATAAAGTTCTTATTGTAGGTTTCCAGGACCCTGTGGGTCCTACTATTTCTCCATTCTTCCATGCTACTCTCGCCTAGAGTCTCAATAGGATGTCCTCTCTTCTGACCCACTTTTGTGGTAAGTTAAGTTTTTCATGGTAAGTATCCCTTGGACTAGTGTTTTGATATAAGTGAGTGTATACCGTTTGTCTCTTTTTGCTTCTGGGTGAACTCACTCATTATGATAATTTCTAGATCAATCCATTTATAATTAAAACAGCATGGTACTGGCAAAGCAATAGGCTGATGGATCAGTGGAATCGAATTGAAGACCCAGAGATGAATCCACACACATTTGCTCACTTGATTTTTGACAAAGAAGCCAAATCTATTCAATGGAAAAATGATAGCATCTTCAACAAATGGTGCTGGTCTAACTGGATGTCTATATGTAGAAAAATGCAATTAGACCCTTATTTGTCACCATGCACAAAACTCAGGTCCAAGTGGATTAAAGACCTCAACTTAAAACCAGAGACATTAATTCAGTTAGAGAAAAAAGTGGGGAAGAGCCTGGGACACATAGGCACAGGAAACAACCAACAGCCCATGCCTTAATGTCAACAATTAATAAATGGGACCTCATGAGGCTGAGAAGCTTCTGTAAGGCAGGAGACACTGTCAGTAGAACAAAGTGACAGCCTACAGACTGGGAAAAGATCTTCACCAACCCTTCATCTGACAAAGGTTTAATATCCAAAATATATAAAGAACTCAAGAAATTGAACACCACAAAACCAAACAACCCAATTGCGAAATGGGGCTTGGAACTAAACAGAGAATTCTCAATAGAGGAATATCAAATGGCCAAGAAACACTTAAAGAAATGCTCATCCTCGTTAGTCATCAGAGAAATGCAAATCAAAACAACACTGAGATTCCATCTTACACCCATCAGAATGGCTAAGATCAAAAACTCAAATGACACCACATGTTGGTGAAGATGTGGAGAGAGAGGAACACTCTTGCATTGCTGGTGGGAATGCAAACTAGTACAACCACTTTGGAAAGCTATCTGGCACTTTCTCAGAGAAATGGGAATAGGGCTTCCTCAAGACCCAGCTATCCCACTCCTTGGAATATACCCAGAAAATGCCCTACCACACAACAGGGACACATGCTCAACCGTGTTCATAGCTGCTTCATACATAATAGCCAGAACATGGAAACAGCCTAAGTGTCCCTCAGTAGAAGAATGGACTAAGAAACTGTGGTACATTTACACTATGGAGTACTACTCAGCTGTTAAAAACAAGGAATTCCTGAAAAGAGACATTCTTATTTGCAGCACATTGAGCTATTTTGCACCTCTGAGGTCTCCACATGATTTCTTCAAATTCTGTTCACCGTTCTCATCTTCCATCTTTACATCAGACAACACATCACTGTCTTTGTGTTAGGCTTGATTTAATTTCCCCAAATTTATTTAATAGTGTATCTTTTACTTTTAATTGATTTTTATTCTGATTTTGGTCTTATTTCTTCATTTGTCTTGTTTCTCTCCCACTCATCCCTTTTCTCTCACCACACCTCACCTTTGCTTTCCCATCACCATTATTCCCCTCTCTTTGCTCACCCCTGCCACTCACTTAAGATATCCTCCGTTCCTACCATTCCAATTCAAGTTTTAAAACCTGCAAAAAGAAGCCCTAACCTCTCACACACAATCTACTTCCTGCATGTGATTATAAATAGGCCAGTTTGTTCTTCCTGGTCTTCATTATGTCATTTGATATAAAGACTTCCAGCTTCATCCAAGTTCACCCAAAATGCAGAAGATTCTGAGGAAGAGGTGGAATTCCCTCTGCCACCTTCTTCCTCCCACCTAGACCTCTGACAGGTGAGGTCCTTTTTCCATACCTTCTGACCACACCCTATCAGGTCTCATCTGCATATCCTCCATCCTCTTCCTCTGTGTTCCCATAGGGTGTCTTCCCCAAGGGGTAATTGTTCAAATAGCAGGCAGCAGAGATCATGTCAGAGGCACTCCCCTGACCTCCTGCTCCCCTTTTCCATGTGGAGAATGAGCTGTCCATTGGCTACATCTGAGCATGGGGTCTAGGTTCTCTGCTGGGAATGTCCTTAACTGGTACATGAGTTTGTGCAGTCCCTCTGGTTCCAGGTCCACCAGCCTTGATAGTCTCCGTGTGGAGCTCCTGAAAAACCCTCCCTGCTTCCCTGTCCTTCCATCCCCAACCCTTCCATACAACTCACAGTTCTTTGGCCAGGGTCTTCCTGGGAGTCCTAGAATCTGTCCCAATCCCTGCTGGGTGGAGTCTTTAAGAGGTCATCTATGGCAGGACCAGAGTTCCCAGGTCTCTAATTTTTAAACTTTTCCACCTCCACGGTGATGTTTAGCAGGCAGGAGACTGTTCTTTTTTACAGAAAGGTAAGTTGAATAATGAGGGTGAAAGTTGGAGAAGCAGAAGGAGTGTTCTGGGGTCATGTTGTAATATGATTAAATAAATAAACTAAAAACTATCTTCAGGGAGCACCACAGATAATTAGCCACTGTCATTACACTACAAGAGTCACACCACTGTGGTCACTGCTTTGCTCTTTGTCATTTCAAGGCCAGACACTCAGTTTCCTTTGATGACTAAATGCTATTCTTGGGCCCATGCTGCTTCAGGATCCAGTTAGGCTCATTTCATTCACATTAATTTTCAAGTTGACCAGCTAGGGCTCTCACAGTCCAGGCTAGCTTCCAGGGAAGAACAATGACAAATTCCTTTTAGACTCCTGGTGTTGCTTTCACAGTCAGATTCTTCCTGTTCAATGAAGGGCCAGACTTTAGTTCCTCATCACGGTGCACGATTATACTTCATATAGTAAACCCATTCCTAAATGACTGTTTCTGTGAGCATTGAATCCATTTACCTACATCTTGCATCTCCAGCTGTTCCAGCCATCTCTTGATGCATAAATCTGTGAAACAAACAAATAATCCATTAGCACAGACTAAGTGTGCAGTTGCAAAGATTAAGCCTAGAATCACTGTTGAAATGATCAGAATTAATATTTTAACCTTAATATAATTTTATGTTCTAGCCATAATCTTCCCACACCATTAAAATATATTCCCACACATGTTCCTTAGGACTCAGGCATTACACCAAAATTCTGGACATGAAATTCATGCTGGTAAACAAGGCATGGAAGAGCAAGGAGAGTCAGGAAAATCAGGACTCCCTAGCATCCACATGCTGCCTGCAGCTGGGACAAGCTGAGCAGTTGAGGTCAGTCTGTGTTTCTGGGCAGGAAGCCTCAGTGCATGGCTCCCAAGCATGCAACTTCACAGAGCTGTGTTGAGCCCCTGGCACCAGCCTTGTGCTCAGGAGGAAGGCAGCATACAAAGTGCAACCCAGAGCTGGGGCAGGTAGGTGTGTCTTCCGGCTGGTGCCCAAAAGAGACAGGGTACAAGAGAATGTGCATCATCCTATGTAAAGATGCTGCTGCATCAGCGTAGAAATTGCTATATTTTTGGAAACGATTGTAAATTTATATATCCTTTATAAGTGACATCAGAACAAAGGTGACATAGATAAGAAAATTAACAAAAAATCTGTAATGTTACAAGCAATAGAACAAAATTTAGACAATCCTTATTTTAAAATTATTTTTAGTTTGTTCACTTTACATTGCAACGGTAGCCCCTCCTTCATCACTTCCAGATCCCATCCTTCCACACTGATAATCTCTCCCTCCCTTCCCTAGGCCACAGAAAGGGAACCTTCCTCCTCTAAAATGTGACTTCAGCCTATCAAATCTCATCTGTACCACCTGTATCTTTTTCTGCTGTGGCCTGAAAAGACATACTTGCCAGGGGGAAGTGATCAATGTGAGGGATCAGAGTCCATGTCAGAAACAGTCTCTACTCCCCATATTGTGGGAACCACAAGGAGACTATGCTATCTATGTACTGCATCTGAGCAGAGGGCCCAGGTACACATCATATATGGCCCTTGATTGGTGCATCAGTCTCAGTATTGTCGTGTGGTTATCCTGTATTATGTGGCTAATATCTGCTTATGAGTGAGAATATATTATGCATGTCATTCTGGGTCTGTGTTGCTTCACTTAGGATAATAATTTCTAGTTCCATTCATTTGCTGGAATTTTTTCAATATTTCCTTGATTATAATAGCTTAGTATTATTGGACTGTGTAAATGCACCACCCTTTCTTTATCTACTCTATCATTGAGGTACATGTAAGTTGTTTCCAGGTTCTAGCCATTAACAAAAAGCTGTTGTGAACATAGTTGAGCAAATAAATACCTTTTGTGTAGTTGCCCAGGAGTGGTATGGCTGGGTCTTGAGGTAGAATTAGTCCCAATTTTCTAGGAAAGTATCAGAATGATTTCCAAAGTGGTTGTACATATTTTCATTCCCTCCAGCAATGGAGGAGTGTTCTGCTGTTCCCACATCCTCGCCAGCATGTGCTCTCACTTCAGTGTTTGATCTTAGCCATTCTGACAGGTATAATATGGAATCTCATAGTTGTTTTTATTTGTGTTGCCCTGATGACTAGGGATATTGAAAATTTCTCTAAGTGTTTCTTGGCCAGTCCATATTCCTCTGTTGAAAATTCTCTGTTTAGTTCTGTACTCCATTTTTAAATTGGATTATTTATTTTGGTCATGTTTAATTTTTTGAGTTGTTTATACAGTTTGGATATTAGTCTTGGTCAGATGTAGGGTTTGTGAAGAACTTTTCTCAGTCTGTAGAATACCCGCGTGTTTTGTTGACAATGTCCTTTGCTTTACAGAAGCTTTTCAGTTTAGTGAGGTCCCATTTATTAATTATTGATCTTAGAGCCTGAAATGTTGCTGTTCTGTTCAGGAAGTTGTCTCCTGTGCCAAGGAGCTCAAGGGTCATTCCAATTTTTTTTTCTAACTGGTGGCATGTTACCAAAAGTACTCTACAGATTCAATGCCATTCCAATAAAAATTCCAATATAATTCATTATAGATCTTGAAAGAACAATTCTTATTTTTTATTGAAAAACAAACAAAGAAACAAAAAACCAAACACTAAGGCAAACCTTTACATTAAACGACCCTCTGAAAGTGTCTCCATCCCTGATCTCAAGCTGCGTACAGAGTCACAGTTATATAAACACCATCCTACTGGTATAGAAACAGCCAGTTGGATGGATGGAATTGAATTGAAGACCCAGAAGTAAACCGACACACCTATGTACACTTGATTTTTGACAAAGAAGCCAAAATCATTCAGTGGAAAAAAGAGAGCACCTTCGACAAATGGTGCTGGTCTAACTGGATGTCTACTTGTAGAAAAATGCAAAAAGACAATTATTTATCATCCTGCAGAAAATTAAAATCTAAATGGATTTAATATCTCAACATAAAGCCAGACATACTGGACAGTAGTTTGAATAATAAAGCTTTTCAGATGAATCTAATCTAAAGTGTAAATAACTGCCTTATGACAGACTGCATCATGAAAATCGAAAACCATTCAAAGAAATCCCTAAAATGTTTTGTTGTCCTTTCCCGCTCCAGGGATTGTTGGCCACTGGGTCATGATGATAAAGAGAGCAGAAGCAATGGATGGCATTTGGACAGCCTTGAGTATGATGGAAAATAATTGTGGGAGTCAGCTCATAGAGGCAGCTCCTCTTAATGTTTTAGGGGTAAGGAACATAACGTTTGTTAGTGTTACAGGCAGGAAGTATTGATTGATCAGGACACAGTACCTAATTGATATACGGGCAGGGGGAAGGAACCATAGCCATGATCTAAGTCAGGTAGTGATTGCAGGGTTTCAATATGTATTTCCTTGCTTTCTATAGAGGCTGATTTAGGATTGCACATTTATTAAAACTGATGGCACTTTGACATATCATTTAAGTACAAAAAATAGAATATTTCTAAAACTGCAGAAATGATAAAAGAAAACACCTTATCAAACCTCTCTGGCTGTCCCCAATATACAGTGCTCTCTTGAGGTTTCCTTATAAAAGCCAATTCAATAGCCTGTTTTATATTGCACTCTTAGGTTATAATATTGTCTAAGTATCATATTTATACATTCTGAAGTGTAAAAGAATAGTTTATTAATTTGTTCTTCATAACACAGTTGATTCATAATTATAATGTGAATCTATGGTTTACTAATTTCCTTGGTCTCTTTTCATCAAGTAAAATACTTTAGTCGTGTTGAATGTTTATGTTTTGCCTGATAAAAGATAATAAATAATGTGTACACATAACAAGCAACTGAATAGTAACAGTAGTAATAATCTGATTTAGAATGGGAGAAGATCATAACAGTTCTGAAGCTGCCAGGCACTGTGGATTTTCCTTTTTGCATTTTGGTGACTGAATGAGCTCAGACACGTTATCTGGAACCACAGATCTGATCCACTGAACTGGAGGGTCTCATGTCCTATGTACATGAAGTCCAGTCACAGGAAAACCTATGCATGATTTGCAAAACTGCAATTTATATTTATATAGTTGAGACACCATGCTAAACTGATATGTGTTTATCTGACAGAATTAGGGTAGGTGAATCATAGGAATACATGTCACATGTCATTCTTGTCACACACTATAAAAGTCACCTCTGGCAGTTTGGGATAAGGTAGTGTGTGCTGGGTTCTGCACTCATGTCATCGGTGTATCCATTTTCTTGGTAACTCTAGAAATAACAACAGAATATAATTAACACCAGAAAGCTTTAAGGTATCATCATTTTATTTTCTATTTCATTTATTTATTTATTTATTATTAACTTATTCTTGTTATATCTCAATGTTAATCGCATTCCTTGTATCCTACCATTCTTCCCTCCCCCCCATTTTCTCATTATTACCCTTCCCTATGACTGTTCCTGAGGGGGATTACCTCCCCCTGTATATGCTCATAGGGTATCAAGTCTCTTCTTGGCAACCTGCTGTCCTTCCTCTGAGTGCCACCAGGTCTCCCTCTCCAGGCGATATGGTCAAATGTGTGGCACCAGAGTATGTGAGAAAGTCATATCACACTCTCCACTCAACTGTGGAGAATGTTCTGACCATTGGCTAGATCTGGGAAGGGGTTTAAAGTTTACCGCTTGTATTGTCCTTGGCTGGTGCCTTAGTTTGATCGGGACCCCTGGGCCCAAATCTGCCTATCATAATGTTCTACTTGTAGGTTTCTAGGACCCTCTGGATCCTTTTATTTTGCCATTCTCCCATGCGTCTCTCATTTAGAGTCCCACTATGATGTCCTCCCCTCTGTTTCAGTTTCCTGGTAAGTGAAGGCTTTCGTGGGACATGCCCCTTGGGCTAGTATGCAGATATAAGTGAGTATATACCATTTGAGTCTTTCTGCTTTTGGGTTATCTCACTCATTATGATCATTTCTAGCTCAATCCATTTATCCACAAATGTCGGGAATTCCTTGTTTTTAATAGCTGAGTAGTATTCCATAGTGTATATGTACTACAGTTTCTTTATCCACTCTTCTACTGTGGGACACTTAGGCTTTTTCCATGTTCTGGCTATTATGAATAAGGCTGCTATGAACATGGTTGAGCAAATTTTCTTGTTGTGTGCTGGAACATCTTCTGGGTATGTTCCAAGGAGTGGAATAGCTGGGTCTTGAGGAAGCTCTATTCCCATTTTTCTGAGATAGCACCAGATAGCTTTCCAAAGTGGCTGTACTAGTTTGCATTCCCACCAGCAATGAAGGAGTGTTCCTCTCTCCCCACATCCTTGCCAGCATGTGGTGTCACTTGAATTTTTGATCTTAGCCATTCTGATGGGTGTAAGATGGAATCTCAGAGTTGTTTTGATTTGCATTTCCCTGATGACTAAGGAGGTTGAGCATTTCTTTAAGTGTTTCTCAGCCATTTGATACTCCTCTGTTGAGAATTTTCTGTTTAGTTCCAAGCCCCATTTCTCAATTGGGTTACTCGGTTTGGTGGTGTTTAATTTCTTGAGTTCTTTATATACTTTGGATATTAGACCTTTGTCAGATGTAGGGTTGGTGAAGATCTTTTCCCAGTCTGTAGGCTGTCGCTTTGTTCTCTTGACAGTGTCTCCTGCCTTACAGAAACTTCTCAGCCACATGAGGTCTGATTTATTAATGGTTGACCTTAAGACCTGGGCCGTTGGTGTTCTGTTCAGGAAGTTGTCTCCTGTGCTAATACGTTCCAGTCTCTTCCCCACTTTTTTTTCTAAGTGACTTAGTGTTTCTGGTTTTATGTTGTGGTCTTTAATCCACTTGGATTTGAGTTTTGTGCAAGGTGACAAATATGGGTCCAGTTTCATTTTTTTACACATAGACCTCCAGTTAGACCAGCACCATTTGTTGAAGATGCTATCTTTTTTCCATTGAATGGATTTGGCTTCTTTGTCAAAAATCAAGTGACCATATGTGTATGGATTCATATCTGGGTCTTCGATTCGATTCCACTGATCAACCAGCCTGTTGCTCTGCCAGTACTCCTATTTCATTTTTATTTTCTGAAACCATGCTATTATTTTATTAGTACTTCTGTTCTACTTTAGATATAAATCCTTGTCTTTACTCATTTTGTCAACCATTTTCTTATGTCAATATAGAGTGTGATTGTTTCTGTTCTACATGGTGTTAGCATCTCAAAAGCAAGTTGTGCATGTTCTCTTTCAAAATTGACATCCTTGTTAATTAAAACCTCTTGATATGGATTTTAATTCATCCAACAACCTTGCTTAAAGTATTCATGCTGCTTATCCACTTTTATTGGGAGCAGTTTAGGCTGTCCTTCACCCCCAATTCATTATCATGGTAACCCCAAAGCAGAATTTTTCAGCATTGGGTGCAGTTGTTCAATCCACTGTTGTATGTCTTCATTTCAGAGTTCTAATAATCTGATCAATTTTATATTTGGAGCTTCATCACACACTATTGCTGTCATTGCAAGAGTTTCCAAAGAAGACTCATCATCAGGTGAGCAGATTCTCTTTTCCCTTTTAAAGTTGCCTGAAGTCATGATCCATTAGCATGGAGCCCACAGTCGACACTGCTTCTCTGAAGGACACTTTTCTAGATCACACAAGAGACACCAGGTTCTTCCAGACATCAGCAACAGAGAGTATGAGAGGGGTAATTTTGGGAGGATTTATAGGCAACAAAAGCACCAAGAAAAGCACAAAATGTGAAAATCATAGAACTCAGCTGTTTATGGGAAGGGCTGATGAGAAATGCAACTAGGTCAGGTGTCTACATCAGCCTAGATGTTCATACTAGTGGCTGAGAATTTTGTGGTCTGATGTTGCACAATGCAACTGCAGAAGATTAATAACTTTGAATCCTCTGGGCCTTTGACATATAAAGTAATTTTTACCAAGATGTAAATGCATAAAGATGGAGCCTGTCGCATGTGATAATAACTCTACTCTTTGTAGAGGTTCCTTGTCATTTAGAATAAGAAACAATGAATATCTCAGGTTCTGAGCTACCTTTGCAAAGATACAATATTTTAAGGAAGCTGTAGTTTCTCTACCACAAGTACAAAAACAAAGGGTACAAATAATGGATTACTCAAGTTTCCCAAACTGTCTAAATAGAATTACATTCAACAAATGTCATAACTTCAGACTTCTTTTGTAATATAAGTGTATTTAAGTAATATAGCTATAGCTCTATCTTACTATCTATGTATCTATGTATAAATTTCTCCATATGTATATCAAGTCTATATCTATATGCAAATATACATAAATTATATATATATATATGTGTGTGTGTGTGTGTGTAAATGTAAGAAAATGTGTGATCTTTTTCTGGTATAAAGAAGTAAATGTATAGCATAGAGGATTTGAGGGAAAATATTTTTCTACTGTGTGAACAAAGGGGAAGTTTTATACAATATGACACTTGATAGGAGATTAGAGGATTTCCTTGCCTTGAAGGGGAAAAGCACAGGTCCCAGCATTGAAATACATGCTCCTGGAGCATAGTTGTGAACTTCTCAGTTATAATGACTCCTACTGGGCGTAGGGAGTCTTCCCTGCTGGGAATCAGCGCCCCCTGCTTGTCTTAAGCATCCTGTAAAGAGGATTTTGTGCAGGCTCACTGTGGAATTCCCTCACTCTGTATTTGGCACAGTGTATTTCTATAAATACAGGCAGTAGAAAACTAAACCAATTAATAACATCTCCCTTGTGCTTGTTAGATACTTTGAACTCTAGTGATATTTCTTGATAAATATCAAGTCAATAATGTTTTTATTTTATATTATTAAATTATACCAACATTTAAATATATTTAAACTTTCTAAAATGTTAAAAGTGGTTTATTACATTACTATTTATCCCACTTCTAGATTCATAATTATAATGTAGTCTATGATTTTTTAAATTTCTGGAGTAGTTTGCATAACTTAGATTACTTTAGAGTTATCAATATTTTTTAAATTTTTTTATTAATTTATTCTTGTTACATCTCAATTGTTATCCCATCCCTTGTATCCTCCCATTCTTCCCTCCCTCCCATTTTCCCATTATTCCCCTCCCCTATGACTGTTCTTGAGGGGGATTACCTCCCCCTGTATATGCTCATAGGGTATCAAGTCTCTTCTTGGTAACCCAAAGAAAACGGTTCAAGCTCTGAAGAGTTATCAATATTTTAAAGCTTTTATCCTATAAGTAAACAATTTAAAAAATCTAATATTCACCCAAACAACTAAGTAGTATAAATAGTAATAGTGTTATTTAATATGGGAACATAATATGACAGATTTGAAGCTACCAGCCACTACTAAATTTGTTCTCATTTCCTCTCAGACTGAATCCGGTCACACAACTTAGATGTGACCATTTTCCTGAGCGAAAGAATTGTTGGGACCCTTCTATTTACAAAAACATCACACATGATTTATAAAACAGTTATTACTTTTGTTTAGTTGACATTTGACATCAGGGTGATATTTCCTCATGGTCAGACAGAATTAGGGAAAGAGCATCACAAAAGTCATGCCTGGTTATCATTTGCTATTAGGGGACACACTATAAGGACACTCATGCTGGTGCTTTTGATTGAGGTTGAGTGTGCCAGGATTCTGTGTCTCATCACTTGCCTATGTTTTCCCTCTAATTCTCTAGGACTAATCAGAAGACATAATCAAGAGGAGGATTTCAAGGACTAGCCACACAGCATTGCTACCTCTGCTCTACTCCAGAGGAAAATACTGGTCTGTGCTTACTTGTTTAAAAACTTACAACTCTATGGATATTAAGATGATAATTTTTGGGACACAGTGTTAGAATATCAAGAACATGTTCTCTATTTCCTTGTTCAACGGGAAATTTTGAGACATAGAAATGCTTGTCCTTGGCTCTGACATATTTTTGGTCTAACCAATCTGTTTAAAAATTTTGCACTGCTCACCCAGTATTACTCCCAGCCATGTAGGCTGATGCTCAACTTGACCCATATAAGTATGGCAGTGCATCCGTTGCTTTCCAAATGGTGTGGAATTTTAAGATTCACTGTCCTGATCTCATGGCTTACAATCTATTCAATTTGGCCTTGAATCTTTATCACACAGTACTGGTATCACTAGAAGAGTTTCCAGGGAAGCCCAGCCCCAGATGAACAGATTCTCTTTTCCTTTTTAAAGCTGCTCAAGTGCATTAGCATGGATCCCACAGACAACACTGAATCTCTGAATGACACTTTTCCAACTCACATCAGAGACACCAGATTCTTCCTGTCAGCAGCACCAGATTTCAGGAAGAGCAACTGTGGATGCTTTGTAAGGTTCAAAACACCAACAAGAACTGAACATCATAGAATCGGCTGTCTAAAGGAAAGGTTGAGGAGAGATGGAGCAGGGCTATACCTGACACCAGCTGGGAAGTATACACAGGTGTCTGAGAATTTCATGATTTTAGGTCACAGTCTACCTGATGAAAATTCATAATTTCGGCCTTTGAGATGTAAGGTATTTTTACCAAGAGAAAATGCACAAAATTAAATATGTCAAAATGACAACTAACTGTATCTTTCATTGGATCTTCTTGGTTCAGAAGAAGGAACAATGGAGATTTCAGTTTCCAAGCGACCTTGGAAAATCACAATATCTCAAGGAAGCCTCTGTTTGTCTATCACAAGAGCTGAAGTTCAGAGGTTGAATTACAGAAAACTCAAATTGTCAAACTTCTTACAAAATGTGCATTCAACAAGTGCTGTAATTTCAGTCTCTTAATGAAATCTAAGCATTTTCAGTTATGTACATATACATATATTCATATATAGCACATCATACATGAAAATATAGGATTATATATATCACATTGATATATTTTTAACCATATATATTTTTATATGTTCCACATATATGAATATATAATTATCATACATTGTATAATTATACACATACAGAATATATAATATATATAGTGTATGTTCTATGTGCATGGATGGATGTAAAAGGTTAAATATATATGCATTATATGAAACATATTAAAATATCTACCATTCAGCCTGAAACTAAGAAGTATCTGAATAGCTTATATTATTTGCGGGTAAAAAAATTGTTCTACTATGTCAACAAAAATCAAGTTGTTAGAAAATGACAGTGGAGAGGGGCTCTAGAGGATTGCATTGGCTGGGAGAAGAAACCATAGTTCCTAGCATTGAAATACATTTGCATGCAGCCTAGTCTTAAATTCCCCTAACTATAATGATCTAGAAAGCCATTGCTTGGCTACAGCGCCCTCTTCTGGTTTGAGCATCCTTCTAGAAAAGTTTTTTGTGCAGGCTCAGAGTGGAATTTCCTCACTGTGTCTCTGGCACAGTAGTACATGGCTGTGTCCTCAGTCTGAAGACTGTTCAGTTTCAAGAAGACCTGGCTCTTGGAGGTGTCTCTGCTGATGCTGAGCCGGGATTTGAGAGCTGAATTGTAATTTGTTCCTCCACCACTCCACATAGCACCCATCCACTCTAGACCCTTTCCTGGAGGCTGGCGGACCCACTGTACACTATAACTGGTTAATGAGAAGCCAGAGACAGTGCAGGTGAGAGACAGGGTCTGTGAGGGCTGCACCAGGTCAGGTCCTGACTCCTTCAGCTGCACCTGGGACAGGGCACCTGGGGACAAGAACATCACCATCAGTCACACATCCCATAGATGACATGCCCAGGTCCCTCTCCTGAAGCCCTGAAACACTTACAGCTTGGAAAGGTTACCAGGCAGAGAAGCAGAAGCAGGACAGCCATGCTGTAATGGAGGCTCCAGTGAGAAGGACATGGGGCTTCTCAGCTAGGCCTGGGCTTTCAGTCTGAGGCTGAGGGCTGCTTTGCATTGGGGGAGGTTCCTGAGAAGATAAGAGGAAACACAGGGCAACTTTCCAGATTCACTTCCAGGTGACTGAGATTTGCCTTGTGCTAACTTTTTATTTTAATAATGTTTAAAAGCATTTATTTATTCACTTTACATCCTATTGCTTCCACATCTCTCCTCTCCTCTCTTTCCTATCTCCCTATCTCTTTCTCTCTCCATCCATCCTCCCTTATTCCCAGAACATGGCATCTCCCAATACCCACCTACACCAGTTCATCAATCACATCAGGACTGAGGATGTTTTCTTCCCCTGTGGCCTGTCAAGGTAGCCCCACCTGAAGGAGGTGATCAAAATCAGGCAGCAGAGTCCATATCAGACCCATCCTCCCACTACATTCCTAGGGAGCCCACATAAAGCTTGAGCTGCCCCTCTGCTACATCTGTGCAGGGGCCTAGGTCCAGTCTATGTATTGTCCTTAACTGGTCCTTCAGTCACCATAAACTCTCTGCGTCCTGGTTAGTTGGCTCTGTTAGTCTTCTTGTGAAAAAAAAAATTGACTAAAAATTCAGGATATTTTCTGTTTCTGTTTAGACCGGACTTCCACGTAAACATGAAATTTGATTCACACTGTGCAAGCATGAATTTTGATTCACACTGTGCAGGCCTTAAGTGAGTCCACAATCATGCTGTGCAGGAAGAAGCATTTACCACACACTCAATACATGTGCATATCCTGCAGAAGCTATAGAATGGAGTTTAGTCTTATGATGCACTTTGGGTTTATAGTGATGTGAAATACAAATTAAGGAACTATTTAAAATTTTTTCTCTTAGTGTCAGTGGTGGTCTCTTACTCTTATTCCCCACGTAGAGAATCCAACTTGTGAGGAAGAAATTCACACCATTTTGTACAGTAATTATGAATGTTTGCCTTAGAGGAGAGCTGAGGATTGATTTTGTAGCCATGTCAGTGGGTTCAGAGCTTTTACAGCTCACCTATCCCGTGCAGTCAGCACTCAGAGGACATCCACCACACCACGTCTTTCACATTGGACTTTCTTTGTTCATTATATCTCTGTGCATAATCTGTGTACTGTGAGTGGAGTGGTGGAGGCTTGACATAGAGAAATCCTTCCTGTACATGTTCTGCAGGGCACCTGCCACTAGGGGTGCTCTCTCCTACTTGTTTCTAACCCTCTGAGGGTCAGTGTAGGTTATTAAAGCCCACTACATAGACTATTGAAGACCTTCTGCTCCATTGTTCTGAGGAGCAGCTGGTTCACCAGCAGTGTCTTCCTTCTGTCACAAAGTGAAGTCCTTTAAATATTGATCTGTGCTTGATGAACCCTGGACACTGCCACATCTCATTGCTTTTTCTTCATGTGTCCTCCCAAATCTGTGTAGCTGTTTGTGTTGAGCACATCCTAGATTCCTATTGAAACCTGAGCTCCGTTAGGTACAAGATCCAATTCAATGTCTCTGTGCCTTGAGGACAACTTAGTTAGTTTCTTAGGGGAACTATCTTGAAAACACAGAAATTTAGAAATGTTTCTCTGAGGTTTCCTCCTTTCTGCTTCAGTGGTTCAGTTTTTCTTGAAACACGCACAGCTTCTCCAGTGGGTGGTAACTGTTGGTTCTGAGTGACCTCAGAATTGATTTGTAGCTACTAGTTCAGGGATAACATTATTGATTCCACAGAACATAAGGATTAATAATCTCAGGCTATGGGTCAGAAGACAATACTGCAGATGGTAAGAGTGTTGTGTGTGTGTTCGTGCATGTACCTGTGAGTTTGTGCATGTGTCTGTGTATGTTAACAAAAGCCTTAACAAATGATATTGATCTTTAAAAACATATAACTAATTTTCAAGGATTGGTGAGGATTGGTAAAAAGAGAGTGGTTTGTCTGGACCCGCCGGACAATCAACTGGGACCCTCAGAACCTTAGAGAGAGAATGGGGGACAAGAGACGTGAAGAACAGACAGCAAGTTAAGGAATCTGATCAAGATGACAAAATTTTATTTTTTCACAGGCAATTATATACCATTGAAGCAGGAGGCTGAGTGGGGTGATCTGGGTGAGAGGTTTCACAAGATATTAGGAAGTCAGCAAGTTTGGTAGGGTGAGGGCCCCTGTGCATCTGGGGCTGGGTGGAATTGTTAGGCATCTTGAACCATAAGATGTTATCTATAGATTTTGTTCCGCTTGTATCTGAAGGCCTCTGTGATTCCGAGAATACTGAGAACAGCTGGAGAGTACCTTGAAGGAGGGCAAGAGGTTACAAGGCAGCCTTCTGGAATGTACCCTGAGGCAAGGAGGGAAAAGAGGTCACAAGGCAGCCTGCCCCAGGTCCACTCAGTGTATTATGCCAAGGTTCAAGATACTTGCCGGCTATGGTTTTGGCTCCTCACATTTCTCCCTTTCTTAGGGATTAAAAAGGCATGTCAGTCCTTGCAGAGAAGGTGGGCATTAACCAGAGGGGGGAGGTAGGGACCCAATATCCTGTGATAAATAAGACATCCTTTTTGAGGGGAAAGGCAGAAGAGAATCCCATAAGGCTCCAAAGGGACTCCTTTAGAGAAAATGGGAGCCCGAAAATCAATGCCAACATCTATGCAATCGGGTTGGCCTCTCAAGGGGCTCAAAAGTGAACAGATATGGTCCCCCCTTTGCGATACTTTGTCTTGCACCCCTTGCATGTGCCCTTGTCCGTAGACCGGCATTTTTTGAGTCAACACCTTTTTGCCTATATGGGAGATTAGTTGGAAACATACAGGGGAATCCAGTAGACCTTTAGTCCTCTGGCTGTTAGCTTGGTTAGAAGAGGAGGTGTCAGGATTCCTCATGTCTAAGATAAAAAATTCAAGTGACAGTGCATGCTTGTGAGGATGTGGAGACAGGGAAAGACTCCTCCATTGTTAGTGTGAGTGCAAACTTTTCCAACCTGGTGCTATCTCTGGAAATTAGGAACAGTTCTACCCCAAAACTCAGCCATATCACTCCTGAGCATATATCCTAAAGATGGTCAAGCATACAACTAGGATATCTGCTCTACTGTGTTCATAGGAGCTTTATTCATACTAGCTAGATGTCCCTCAACAGAAGAATGGATAAAGAAACTGGTACATTTACACAAGGTAATAATATTCACCTATCAAAAACAAGGAAATCTTGAAATATGCAGCAAATTGATGAAACTAGAGACAATTATTCCTCAATGAGGTAACCCAGACCCAGAAAGACATGCATGGCATATGCTCACTCATAAAGAGATATTAGCCACTTACTAAGGATACCTACATTACAACAAAGAGACATATGCACCAACGAACGTCTATGTATGAAGTGGACCTAGACCCTTTGCTCAGATGTAGTAGACAGGCAGCACAGTCTCCTTGTGGGTTCACAAGAAGGAGAGTAGGGATTACTTCTTATATAGTTTCTGGCTTTCCAACATGGATCACTTTTACCTGGGCAAGGTGGCCCTGCCAGGTCACAGAGGAAGAGGACTTAGGTTGTACAGAGGACAGTTGATAGGCAGAGGTCAGATATTAGTGAGGTTGGCTCACCTTCCGAGGACTAGAGGGCGTGAAAGGGGATGAGGCAGGGAGGATGGGATAGGGAGATGATGAGGGATGGTGCTACAACCAGGATGTAAAGAATTCATACTGCAAAATAAACAGGTAACTTCTATTGCTAATTCCACTACATGGCAGTAGCTCTGAGACTGCCAGAGACATGAATGTCTATGCATAAACAAGGCTTCTTGTTGGGCCCAGAATCCCTGTGTCTGTTTATTAGATGCCATTCTTAGTATGGCATGAATGAAGATTAGCAATATCTTTCTTCTGCTCATACAAAGATCAGAGAATGAGCTTTAATTGTTCTGTGCATCATGTACCTCTCATATATTTATAATTTTAGGACTGTATAATGTTTGTGGGAATTTACATGTTTACAGAACTCACACACACACAAAACAACAATAACAACAACAACAACAATAACAAAAGCAACAACAACAACAAAGGACATTGAAGCTGGGTCAGACCTAAGACGATTCATTCTTCTCAGTATGCATGCTGACATCCTGATCCTTCCTTTCCATCCCCAAGTGCTTCAGTTGCTGTTATTCATCAGAACAGCACAGCTCCCAGGACAGCTTCAAAGACAGCTTCCTATACACACTGGTCCAGCATTTCCGACTGTCCCACACAGGACTTATATTAAGCCTGGAATTTCTCAACATTTAGAACCTGGACCACAAATGCTCCTCCTGATTTGATTAACCATGTTTCCCAATTTCATTTGGCCCCTACAAAAGTGCTATTTGCCTGAAATCAGCCAGACAAAACCTTAAGAGATCAATGCTCTCTTTCCCTTATGGGGGGTTGGGTAATATTTGTTTGCTCTCTTGGGCCACAGATGCTTACTTTCATTGGGAGTTGCTTATAAGTTAATATTGGTATTCTTCTGAGAGAAAATTTGGCTGGACTCAGGGATGTCTCTCTTTTCCTTTTTCTTTCTTTTGTAGATATGAAGATAGGGGTTGAAAAGAAAGGAAGGGGGATGTAGATCTAGATAGAGCTGATAGGACAAAAAGTAGATTATTGAAAGTACTCCTCAACTTAGGGTCTTATTTGTTACTAGCAAACAAGGTTATTTTTATTTCATTGGTATAGAATTTTGTATATTGATACAAAATAAGTTTAATTTTGATTCATTGGAATAGACTTCAAATGTAAGATTATTCCACACACATTATATATATTTCTAGTCTAATATGATGCAAATATCTATGTGAAAATAAAAATAAAAAGGATGAGGACAAGTGTCTTTGGAAAAATAAAAATAAAAATGACTGATTTATTATCCAATTTTTTTGGTAAATTTTTTTGTGTTTTTTAAGCTGTTGCTCATCCTTGAGATGATTGTACCATCAACACATATAACTGTCAGCTCAATCAAGTGTAGAAACAAACCCAGGTGTCTAATTATATGACCCTTGGGAATCCTGTGTCAAATATGCAGAAATCCAAATAGCCGTACAAGTCTCTTATTGTTTGCAGCCATGTGGTCCAGTCCATTTAATGCCCTGAATCTCTTCCTAGAACTATGAGAATAACATTAGTTCTGGACAGAGATTGCCTTCAAGTGCTCTGATGACAGAAATAGAGCTGATAGCCAGCTTCCAGTAGATAATGACATTGTCTGCTTGTCTCTCTGTATCTGACACTGTCAAGAGCATCCTATCCTTTCCTAGGACATGCCATGTCTCTACTGTCATATACAAAGAAAGAGTTGATTGAAAAAGAGTTTGCACCTCATCCCAGTGGAACATGCATGCGTGAGTGTGTGTGTGTGTGTGTGTGCGTGTGTGTGTATAATTTTATATACACTAAGTGTTTTCTTATAGCACACACGCCCCAAGAAATTTATTCTGAAGATACTAGTATCTACAAATTACAACCCAGTTTAGACCTTTGTATGACTACTTTTCTCTTTCATTTTTTTCTAAGTCTACACACAGTACCCTTTGTTGCGACAATTTTGTGAAAGTACAAATGTAAATTGAATCTTAGAGTAATGAGAGACATATCTTAAAGGTTAAAATCTACCTTCTTAATCTACTTCCCATTCTTCATGAAATTATTCATATTACATCTCAATTGTTAGCCCTTCCCATGTTTCCTCCCATTCTTCCCTCCCTCCCACTTCTCCCCTTCTCCCCTCCCCTATGTCTGTGATTGAGGGAGACATCCTCCCCCTATATATGCTCTTAGAATATCGAGTCTCTTCTTGGTAACTTGCTATCCTTCCTCTGAGTGCTTCCAGGCCTCCCCATCCAGGGGACGTGGTCAGAAAAGGGGCACCAGAGTTCATGTGAGAGTCAGATCTCACTCTCCACTCAATGGTGGAGAATATCATGATCGTCGGCTAGGACTTGGTAGGGGTTCGAAGCTTACTGCCTATATTCTCCTTGTCTGGTGCCTTAGTTTGAGGAGGACACCAGGACCCAGATCTGCCTGTCATAAAGTTCTTCTTGTAGGTTTCCAGGACCCTGTGGGTCCTACTATTTTCCTATTCTTCAATGCTACTCTCGCCTAAAGTCTCAATCGGATATCCTCTCCTCTGACCCACTTTTTTGGTAAGTAAAGATTTTCATGGTACGTATCCCTTGGACTAGTGTTTTGATATAAGTGAGTATATACCATTTGTCTCTTTTTGCTTCTGGGTGAACTCACTCAGTATGATAATTTCTAGACCAATCCATTTGTCCACAAATTTCGGGAATAACTTGGCAATATTTAGCAGTATTTAATAAACCATATTGAACACACCAACTCAATAAATAATCCCTGTGACGCTTAATCTAAGATGAGGACCAGCCAAGTTTGGCCTCCATACAGAAACTTTCTAAATGTTGAGACGCGAAAAACTTGTAGGACATGTTATGGAGTGTGAGGGGATGAGCTGCCAGGATATAATACAGCATTTTCAGAGTGTTAAGCCTCTTTATGTACCTGTTCCTGGAGCTAAAGCTGTACTTAATGGTTCCTGTGAGTCCCCTGCTGGGCCTAAGCACAACTGCAGGAAGTTTGTGTCTGGGCTCACACTGGGGTTACCTCACTGTGTGGCTCTGGAACAGTAGTACAAGGCAGTGTCCTCAGTAGTCACAGAGCTCAGCTGGAGAGAGAATTTGTTCATGGACGTGTCCCTGGAGATCAGGCTGTGGCTTTTGAAGGATGGATTATAGTAAGTAGAACCTTCATAACCTATGCAACCGATCTACTCTAACCCCTTCCCTGGGAGCTGATGGATCCAGTGCCAGCAGTAACCATTAGTAGTGATGGAGAATCCAGAGACAGTGCAGGTGAGGGTCAGTGACTGCGAGGCATCAATGACAGCAGGTCCTGACTCCTTAAGCTGAATCTGACAGAGAATGCCTGAGGACAAAGTTATTGTCTGTTAGTAACCTGGAGTAATAAGTTCCCAAAGAGCCCATGTATAACCCTGGTGATCCCATTAGGGACACTCACTTTGCACAGCTGATACCAGGCACAGGAGATACCCTAGCAATTTCATCTTCCAAGTCACAGCTGTGCCTTCCCTAGAGACCCCAACCTTGTCTGGACAAAGACCTGTGAGCTCCCATAGGAAAGAGAGACCTTTATATCTAGAGCCAGAAGATTAATTTGCGTGTGGAATATTCTTTTCAAATACTCAGAAAAGGGCTGCTTTCAGGCTGTTTTGCATCCTCTGTACCTGTGAGGTTTGTCTCCACTTTTCCTCCAATAAATGTGGAGAGCTGGGCATGTGCTGCCAATCACATAAACAAAACCCAGAATTACACCTTTGAACTGTGTGTCATTCAGATGGACAACATCATACACCTATTAGAATGGGTAAGATCAAAAACTCAAACGACCGCACATGCTTGTGAGGATGTGGCGAAAGGAAAACACTCCTCCATGGCTGGTGGGAGTGCAAACAGGTACAACCACTTTGGATATAAATCTGGTGCTTTCTCAGAAAATTGGGAATAGTACTACATCAAGAGCCAGCTATTCCACTCCTGCGTGTGTACCTGAAAGATGCTCCTCCATTCAACAAGGACATTTGCTTATCTATGTGCATAGCAATTTTTTGTAATAATCAGAACCTGGAAACAACTTAGATGTCCCTCAACCAAAGAATGGATATAAAAGCTCTGGAACATTTACACAATGGAATACTCTTCAGGTATCAAAAACCAGGAAATCTTGAGATTAGCAGGCAAATGGATTGAACTAGAAATGATCTTGCTGAGTAAGGTAACCCAAACCCAGTAAGACAAGAATGGTATATACTCACTTATATATGAATGAATATCAGTCCAGCATAGATGACCTCTGAGAGCCTCCAGATGGACAACAATTTGTAAAGCGTTTTCAAACACCCAAGAAAGAGAATCTTGATTTCCTCTGAACTACAAGTTTGGATGACATCTGGATTTGAGGTTAATTAGATCAAACTAAACATTACTGCTATGTTTTTGCAGCAATGCTTTCAAAGTGTTGTGGAGAATTCCTTCTAGGGAACAAAATATAAACATTATCTGACAATAAAGGCTATGAAGTTCCTTAGCATTAAAGGCTGATGCCATTCCTTCACCACCTGTTCCTCCAAGTGCCTTCTTCCTTCTCTGTGTTCAGCTCAGTCTTCCTTGATCTACCCAGGGTCTGGTCCTGACTCCTCAGACTGATTCCAGCACTGCTCCTGATTTCTCTTCTTCCTTCTTCTGTGACGTGACTCACGTCCCATGGAAACTTGTTAAGCTTGTTTAATAGGAGGCTATGGCCTCTCTGTACTTTCAGAGTCATGAGACTGAAAGCTCCTGCACCAGAGATGTCAGAATCAGGATAGAGTGATTTCTGTCTCATGCTTTACTTCAACTTTTTAAGCTTTGGGATGAGAAATGTGCAACCTGTGGTTAGTGTTCCATTTCCTAGAGGGCAGTGTGCATCTAATGTGTAGTCAATATATAGCTACAGTGGACGCACTTCTTGAAATTAGCTTCTTGTGTGAGTTACTTTTTAATTTTTATTTATTTACATATTTACATTTTGAGATGGAGTTACTCTGTGATTCCCTGTCTTTCTCTTCACTCACTATGTCAACCATGCTGGCCTTCATTTCAGAGATCTGATTTTCTTTTATCATTCCCCCGAGTTCTAATACTAAAGGTCTGTGCCACTGAATCAGTTTTGCCAGTAACTTTCTTGTGTCTCTTGTAAAATACTCTGGAAATAATACACAAGGAAGGAGATGCTCATTTCAGCTACAGTGGGAGGCTCACATCATCATCATGGAAAGTCATGGTGTCGGGGTATTGAAGTGTCTTGTCAACTTCATCCATATGAGGAAGGAAGCACAGGTGGATCTTGGTGTTTGGCTAATGCTCTCCACTTCATGCAGTCCACCATCAGCACAGGGAACAGTGCTGTGCACTTTTAGGTAAATCTTCCCACTTCATTATCCTAATGAAGGTCATTCCTCACAGGATTCTCAGATGTTGATCTCCTTGGGGATCCTAAATTGACAATTGTTGTAAATCAAAACAAATGCACAAAATTAAATATACAAAGCGAGTCTTCAATTGTTCTAAAAATCACATAATCCTACTGTCACACAGAACTTTCAAGAAGAATCATGCTGTTTGAAATTAAAGTATGACCTAATAGTCCCAGTAGTCAAAAAATAGTGTGGTAATTTCTTGACTAGAACAATGAAAAGAAATAATGTCCTATTAACAATAAATTCAGTTTAATCATAAAAATTCAGTCAATTGGATTCTGGTAATGAGTGTTGGGATGGGCATTGGAGGGACGTTATAAATGTCACACCATGGAAAATGTGCATGAAGAATGAAAGTGTAGAGATTTTTATACCTTTGACATTTATGATTCATATAAATTAGAAGATGAATTTCTATCAGGCTAGTCTGTAGGCTTATCTAGGGATCATTTTCTTAATTGCTATTTTATATAGTAGGAATCAGGTCACTATGAGTGGTACAATCTCTGCAAAAATTGATCCTGGTCTATAAAAGAAAGCTAGGTGTTGCAGCAAGTTAAAGTAATCTAATAAACAGCATTTCTCCATGGACTCTGCCACATGATCAGACTTCATTCAGTGATGAACAAATACCTGAAAGTGTAAGTTGCAACAAAGCCTTTCCTCCACACATTGCTTATGTGCTTGGTATTTATCACAGGGACAGGAACTAACTTAGAACAGAAAAGTACATTAAAAGATGATTGGCTTTCATTAAACAAAATGCCATCTAGGCTCGTCCAAATTCCCTGAAACTCAAAACTCCCTTCTCTGTGGCAACTTCAGGATTACCTTAAGGATATGTTCATTAGTACCCACTGAAGTTTCCTGGTGATTCCCTATTCTAGGTATTGTAAACAGTCTTGCATGTATCATGTGGCTTCAGGCTAAGGTTGCACATCTCAGTAAAGTGAAGTGTCTAAGAGTAAGGTTTTTCTGTAGCTGACATGAGCCCTGAATTCATTTCATCTATAATCTCTATTAAGAGGTGAGAATATGATTTGTCCCATCTAGCAGACTATTCTTATTTCTCTCCACACAACTTCCTAATTTTTGTCAGCTGGTCTAGCAAAATGACACCTTATTGTCTCTGTCTGCCAAGGAAGTTATAATGAAGGACAGAAGCACACTAGGTCCCTTTTCTCTCCCTCTCTCTCCCTCTCCATACAATGCATAAAATTAAGTCTCTGGACATTGTGTGTGCTTGTGTGCTGACTACTCCAAAGCTGATCTTGATCCTCTGGAAGCAGTTCCGTTGCAGTTAGAACTGGCCTTTGAAAGTGTCTCTCATGGTGGATATGAGGTTCTTGAAGTTATAACCTGTAACACCTACCATATCTATAAACTACATACACTTCAGGACTTCCTACAGAGCTGCTGGATCCATGTCCGGTCATAGTTATTGGTGGTAGAATAAGCAGTGATCGTGCAGGTGAGAGATAAGAACTGTGAGGGCTGCCCTGGTCCAGGACCCGACTCCTAAAGCTGCACTTGAGCCAAGACAGTTGGAGAGAAGAAACACTGACCTTAGTCAAGAATGAAAGAAACAACATGCTCACCCATGTAATTCTTCTGAAACTCTTGAGACAGTAACCACAGGGGGCATCCACCAGGGAGAGGCATCTTGACTGCTCTGAAGTTGAGTGCTTGGGTTTTATGTGGTTTGACCTCCCCCTGCTGGCCTTGAATTTCACTCAAGGAAGGTTTATGTCTTTCCTGGCACTGAAGTTCCTTTACTGTGTCTCTTGCACAGTAAAACATGGCTGTTTCCCCAGTGGTCACAGAGTTCAGCTGCAGGAAGTACTGGTTCTGGCATGCTTCTCTACTGATGGAAATGTGGCTCTTCTGGTAAAGGCTGATGTTAGTTCTACCACCACTACTTATGTACCCCATCTACTCTGTGATTTTCTTTGAGAGCTGCTTGATTCAGTGCCAGGCATAACCACTTGTGAGGGAGTAACCAGCAACAGTGCAGGTGACTGTGTGGGCTTCACCAAGCACATTCCTGACTCCTTCAGTTTCACTTGGGACAAGATGCCTGTTGAGAAGAAAAATCACCATCAGTCAAATGCAAAAATAGTATCATGTCCATCCATGTCCCTTTTTTGAACATCCTGAGACTCATAACAAGGAAGAGCCACGGGCATAGAAGCAAGACCAGGATAGCCATGAGCAGCCTTTGATTGAGGCTCCTCTGAGAAGGAATCAGGAGCTTCTCAGCCAGAACTGAGCTTCCAGCCTGAGAGTGGGGGCTGCTTTGCATGTGGGAGCTCATAAGGAGATAAAAGGGGTAGCATGTACCCACTTTCCCTGTACATAAGGTGACTTTTCTTTTTCTACATAGAGGGATGGGATAAATAATCCTCAGGAATGTTTTTTGTTCAATGTCTGGTTTTCATGCTTCTAGGGAAACAGAATTGGAGTGCAGACTTCCAGGAATATATATGTGAAGGTATTTCATTAAGTAGTCCCTGTTCTTGGATAGCTAAGGATGCAATGTCCTCATTTCATGAACATTACTGAGAGTTTATATGTCTGTAATTCCAATGATAATTTCAAATGAATTGTGTTGGTAGGGTATCTGTGGAATTCTTCATATTTAAGGAATGTTTCAAATACTTCCTTGTTAGAGCAATGGAGACACTTTGTTCTTTTCAGTCATATATGAAATATAACTCCTTAGTAATCACATGTAGTGCATGTTACTTTAGTTCCTTAAAGAAAAGTGACAGGATCCAGGTGGAGTTCCATTGCTTTAAGGTCAAACCAGGCACCTGCTTACACAGAAACACTAGACCTGAAGCCAGCTTCTGATGACTCCAGTCTTATCCTGTCCTGTCCTAACTTGCAGTGTCCTGTCCTGACCTCCATTCTTCTTACCTCATCTTCCTTTCTACCTTGTCCGTTCTTCTCCTCTACTGTACTTTCTCCTCCCCACTCTCCTTCCCTCTCCTCCCCTAGTCTCTCATCTCATTTCCTGTCTCATCTTGTCTCTTCCTATTTCCTGTCTCCTCCTTGAATCCACTCTCCTCTTTTCTCACTTGGACCTAAGACATAGAAAATCAGTCTTGCCAATAATTTTCAGTTACTCCTTCCCCATGGTGATCCACTATCAGAATATTTTAGCAGTGTAGATTGAAAATTATCACATGAACAGATTTTAACTATGCTCACGAATTAAGTCTAGGTATGTGTATCATGTAAATCACGTTTGATTCACTCCTGTTAGCTGTTTTTGATGAAAAATTCTATAAACAACCAAATTAACACAATATATTGAGAATCGGAGATGCTTCCTAGATGAGGTAATCACTCTGTTCTCATATCCCATGGTGCACAGTGTAGAAGTAGCTCTTCATTAGGTGACTCTGAAATGGAACTCTCAGCAATATCTAAAGTAATGTGCAGAGCCCACAGGGGGCTGATCATTTTGTGCTCTAATATGGACATATCTGTAATATCCACCAGGAATTTACTCAATAATGGACATATGCTGATCAGATCAGGGTTTTTCATCAGAAATAAAAAATTAAGTGCATCTTTTTATGTGTACTTGGAGAAGTAATGTTGGGTGTGAGTCTCAGCATTCTGCTTGGATATTTTGCCACATAAAATCTTTTAGAGGACCGCTATGGTAGGCTGTGGCCCTGTTCCTTCTCTTTGACTACTTTCAGTTTCTAGTCTATGTATCTTTATGAGTGAGGATTATACATCCTCCCAAGGGCCCTCCTTGTTATTTAGCTTCTTTAGGTCTGTGTATTGTAATGTGATTATCCTGTATTATGTGGCTAAATTTAGCATTTAAGTGAGTATATACCATGCATGTCTTTCTGGTTTTGGGTTACCTCACTCAGGATGATTGTTTATAGTTCCATCCATTCATCTGAAAATTTCAAGATATCTTTGTTTTTAATAGCTGAGTAGTAAATGTACCACAGATTATCTATCCATTCTTTGGTTGAGGGACATCTAGTTTGATTCCAGATTCTGGCCAAACTTTGAAGTGGAGCACAGAAAGTCTTTTGGCCGAGTTGGAGGATAGAAGAACCTGTAGGAGAGAGAAGGTCCACAAGGAGACAAGGAAGCCAACATTTCTGGGCCCAGGATTGGGTGAGTGGTCCTGCAGAGATTGATGCAGTAACCAAGGACTATGAACGGGGATGACCAAAGACACCATGCTCAGATGTAGTCAATAGGCATCACAGAGTTCTTGTTGGTACCATAATATGGGGAGTAGGGACTACCTCTGACACAGACTGTGGTGCCCATTCATTGATTATTCCCCTCTGATGGGGCAGCTTTTCCAGGCCACAGAAGAAGAGGATGCAGGCAATCCAGATGAGACTTCATAGACTGGGATCAGATGATAGGGGAGGAGGGTTCGCCATTTCTGAGGACTAGGCCAAGGGGATGGGGGATGAAAGAGGGAGAGTAAGAGCAAGAGGAGGTGATGGAGGGAGGGATGTCCATTGAATAAATTATAAATTAAAAATCATTGAATATATGTATTCTTTGCTGTGTCTCAGAGGATGAGAGAAAAACAAAAAAGTATTTTTCCTGCATAACAAGTGGTAGAGGCTTTGGGAGAACAACATCTGGGTTTTGAGACCTGTAGGCAGGAAAGAGAGGCAAGTTCATCTCAGGTAAACGTTTTACTTGGTACACCTTGTGTTTTGTGAATGCTGACTTCACCCTGTAATTTCTGACCCACAACAGGAAGGTTGTCCCTGGGCTCACACTGAAGTCTCTTCCTTGTTAGGAGCCATAGGACCCTGCCTGACCTGCCCCAGCTGGCTGAGAAGCCCTGCTGGCTGAAAGCCATAGCTGTCTGCACGCTTGAGATAAACAATCTGCCTGGCAACCACAGAAGATCCAGGCTGGCCTTGAGAAAGAGAGCATTCGGTGTATCGCGACTTCTGAGTAATCGCCCCTTCCCCATCTGTTGCCCTTGGGGCCTGGCCCAGAAGATTCTGTAACTTTCCACTGCATTCCTTCCTGCCCCCGCTCTCCCTGCGGCTTGCTTTAAATTTGAATACCCCCTTACAATAAACGGCTCTTGACCAGCAATGTTTTCTTGAGCCCTGTCATCTCTCTTTCCCATTCTTTATCCACAGGCCGCGACCCTCCTCGCCCCCCAAATAACTGGACCCGCGGGTCGGGTCACTTCCTTGTGTGTCTTGCACAGTAGTCCATGGAAGTATCCTTAGGTCTTGCATTTCTCCCTTGCAGACTCATAGTGTTCTGGCAATCTTCAGTGCAGATTGTGGATCAGCCCTTCACAGGATCTTTATCGCTCACTTTTGAGATTAGTAATGTCTGAGGCGAACTCCAGACCCCTCCCTTGAGGCTACTTGACCCAGCGACTGGCAAATCTGCCTGATGTGGATCGATAAGGCGCCTAAGAAAGTTTCATGCACCCTGCAGATATCACTAAACCACCTGCAGATCTTACCAGCTGCAGCTCACACTGGACACTGCCAAACATAAAGAATTCCAGCTTGGAAACTGTCACACAGGTCCAACCTCAATTTTACGAGGCTGGTTTTATTTTTGGTTGTAGAGAAAACCTTTATTTTTGTGCCATTCAGCTAAGTGAGGAGTTCTGGAATGGAATTTGTAAAAAGAACATTTATTAGCACAGATGGCAGATAAGAAATGAAGGAGGTTATGACAATTACAGCATTAAACTGTCTTCAATTAAATATTAAAACAATTGTTTTTTGTTTTTGGTCTAAAGTGTCAGTGTATACCTTACCCACTTCAGAGAAAATAATAAAATATTGATAATTTTGGACCAGAAGGCTAAATGATTTTAAATGCATATATGGATCAAACTCTTTGTACTTACAGTCCAATCAGATAGCTTACTGGAGCATTAGAGTTAATATAAATTTATAAATATTTTATTAGTAATAAAATAACTTAGAAAACGTATGACTATACATATGTGTATGCACACATATTATATATTATACATATACATATACATATATCTGTTAGGATGTCTTTTTTGTCTTGTGAGTTGGAGGTAAGAACTTTAAGAATTGAGTCACTATTCTCAGGGTAAGCAACGGTGGTACATGTGTGATCACAACATTTTGGCGAGAAGTCTTCAGTCTAAATCTAAGGTCATGTTCCAGTGTCCCCCCATTATGAAGAATACATGAGGATATGGGACTTGCAAAAATGGAAGTGAGTTAATTTTCAAGATTAAGATAGTTGAACTATCTGCCCAAACGTCCTTAAGAGAAAGGTTGATGGTTCATAATTTTTCATTTGAGGCATTTATTCCATTATGAGAGAAACTGTGCTTGTGGTACCAAAATGTTCCTATGGATTGCAGCATTTCTATTTCTGTGATATTCCCAGGAGAGCGACTTAGGTTTAAAATACAACATTAAAGATCTATAGTCACATGTGCTTTGTGTCTTTCAGGGAAAACATTATAGCTCATTAGGGAATGGTCTCTTGAGGAGTTCATTTTATTAGCTGCATTCCATGTGGTTCAGTAAGAGGAGGAAATTCTGAGGGAGTCTGTAAACTCTCTTCCTGGATCTGTCTGCACCTGTCCTTCCAGTCTCTGCCTGTGTGTGCTATGAGCACCACCTGTTGACCTGCATTCCTCCTGCAGTAGGGTTCCTCTTGTCTGGGTCTCTGCTTCTCATATGAAACTCCAGAGTCTAGATTCTGAATAGTGCTCACCCAAGTCAAGGACACAGACTTGTAGCTTTCTTTGTGAAGCCTCCCATGAATTTTAGACACCAAAATACATGGTGAAGGGACAGCAGAGTGGCTTGCTCTTCATAGACATTCTTGAGATAACTTGATACAAGGTTGCATGTATTGTGACCTTCTCTTTCAGAAATAATTCCCTCTCATATGTATTAGACTGTGCTGAGAATATGTTTACTGGGTGCATACCTTTGTTTATACAAAATATTGTATCAATTTAGTAATCTCTAGGAGAAAGTAATATGTAGGGAAACTAACTCATCACACTTTTCTCTAGCTGAACCAAAAATGGACAAAAACAAACAATCAAAAATTATAGAATGAATATTCACCTTAACTAATGTCAAGGCCATTGAGAATATGGGCACATTAAACACCATGTTTCTGCAACTCTCATCATTATTTCCATTTACAAGTCTTGTTCTAATACAAACAATGAAATCAGGGCAAAGAACTGTTCAGATTTAGTTACAAGAATACTGAGAACTAGGTGAACTCATAATACATGGGAGAGATACTGCCTTTCTTATTGCAGAAGTTTTAAAAATTTATTATAATTTATTTAGATTACATACCTAATGTCCCTCTCCCCTGCTATATCTTCCTGTTTCCATGCCCTCGCTATCTTCTGTCCTATTCCCCTCCCCTAGACCTCCGACAGAACGGGATCTTCTCTCCTACCATAGAACCACAGCATATCAGATCTCATCTGAATAGCCTGCTTCCCCTCCACTGTGTGCCCACTTGCCTCCCCATCAAGGTGAAGGGATCAAATTGTCACCACCAGTGTTGTAGTTAGTTGCCATGGACCGTCTCATTAGGGTATAGGTCCTTGGGAATGAGAGTTCTGTAAGCATCAGTGGGCAAAGATCGGTGAGTGACAAACAGAGACAAACCCAGAGGTACTATTTGAATCTGAGTGTAGTTTGTAGGCAAGCAAGTTAAGTTTTTATACACATTTTTTGGAAATGGAGAGTGTTTTTGTGGTTACATTATTTTTCATTCAAGGAAGTTAGTCAGGCATACACCATTTAAAATACAGGATATAGAGTAATAATGTTGTCATCAATCTTAAATAATCATTCTTAAGTCATTAGATTGGTATGAGTGCATGTGTCCTCTTTATCAAAGATCAATTTTCTCTCATTATGCCAAACATCTGTGAGTCAAGACAGTTTTTTTTTCTGAGCTATTCTGTCACTATCTGGAGCTTTCTTAAACACTTTCTTTGTAAGTCATAATATAAAGTATGATTAATTTTTAGCTATGTTTTTATTAAGAAGTGCAGTGGAACTTTGGGGTGTAAAACTTTGAATGACTCTTGGCTGCAGTCCCAAGTTAGGGGTCTCCTAGCAACGCAGTTACATTTGCTAAGTTCTGATAAAGAAGCAGGTCAGAAAGAGAAAACAGTCAAACTGTTCCAAAACAAGAAAGCTGTACCAGTTACTCCTGGCAGGAACATCAGACCCATTCCAAGAGGCTCTCCCTTGAGTAGGGGATGTAGCCTCAGCTGGTGTAGCATCATTTGTTACACAGATTCTACTGCAGGGGTCATGACATTTAACTTACCGGTATGGCAAAATAAGGGTTATTAATAGGCCTATAATTATTATTACGGCAGTATTTTCTAACCCACTATCAATCAATCAAGACACAGACATCTGTGATATTTTAAAATAGCCTGGGGCATGGCAGATATTAATCCCCTAAACTTCTTCCCACAATGGGGCACATATGGAATACCTGTCCCAATTCCATGGCATATGGTTGTAATAATTTCTACCAAGTCATCTCCCATCCATAATCCCAAATACTTGCTAATTTTTACCCTCTGGGCCAAGTCTACATCCATGCCAGCCATGTGCTTCTCCTCCACCTAATCCATGATGGCACAGTCTCATTCTTCCTCTCCTTTCTTCAGGTCTCTCCTTCTCCCAAGATTCTGTCTGCTCCGGCCCAGGAGCCTTACTTAGCCATGCCTATTTCATTTGCCCTGCCCAGGAGTGACCACGTTTTGTTGGTAAAATAGTTCAGGCTCTTAGGCAAGGTACAAGTGAGGCAGCGCCAGCAAGCATAATTAGCATCAAAATACATCAGACTAACCACCAACACACTAGGGGTCATGTCAGAGACAATATGTGCTCCTATTTAACTGTGAAGAATGAGGTGTTCACTGGCTATATCAGAACAGGCGTCTAGATGTACCGAATGCATTGCCCTTGGTTGGTACAAAAGTTTGTGCAGGCCCCTGGTTCCAGATCTGCCTGCTTTGATGGTCTCCTAAACCCTCTGGGTCCTTCCACTATCTCGTTCTTCCATACCACTTTCAATACTCCACCCAGAGTCCAGGAGCAAGTCCCAATATTTGTCCTGATCTGCAGCTGAGTGAAATCTCTCTGAGGACATCTGTGTGGGACATACATGCACTTATATGTGATAAAAGTGAATTGTTCTTTAGAAGATAAGTAATACTCCTCTTTTGGATGTGACAGAGAGTATCCTAACTTTTGACAGGGAGTAATGAAGTTTCAAACACAACATTTATTAAGCAAAATAAAGAATGTGTTTTTGAAATATTACTATTTGAAGTAAGGCCTCATATATTGCACACAAGAACTCTTCAATTATGCTATTTACCAGCACTAGACAAACACGTTTTATAGAAATATTCATTTTCAAATATGTGTAAATACTATTTTTGTATTACTTAAATGCTGATTTCTGTACTAGCAGAGATCTGATTGTAGCCTTTACTTTGGTATTGCTATTTTTTGGTTGCTCTTGAACATGCCCTCCAACACCTCTGATTGGTTTAATAAAGGCCTGAATTGCCAATAGCTGTTGCCATAGAGGATAAAAAGGATTTCTGGCAAAGACAGGAACTCTAGGGATGAACCATATGCAGGATGGGTCCCAAGCCAAACACTGAGGAAGAAACAAGAGCCAGGATGAAGGTGTTGAGGAGCAGTAATAGACCATGTGGTGAGACATAGGCCAGGACAGTATTGCTGGGTTAGAGCAGCTGAGAATCTGCTCTGCTATTGTGCTTAAGTTTATAATAAATATAAATATCAGTCACTGTGTCATTATTTGGGATCTGATAGCCCAAAGAAAGTCCCATTTTAACTGGTGTCTAACAGAAGGAAACAGAATCCAAGCTTAGAACACTGGACTTAGGTATTATTCCAAAAATTCTGGACAAGAAATTCAGACCAGGAAGCTAGTCATGGAAGATGCAGGAGAAATGGAAAAGTGGTGGCTCTGAAGCATCCACATGCTGCTTGGGGCTCAGATAAGCTGAACAGTTGAGGTCAGCCTGTGTTTCTCGGCAGGAGGCACGGCCAACCAGAACCTCAGAGCCACAAAAAGGATGTGAAATAAGTTTGGCTGAGGCTGCAGTGCTACATCCCAATGGTCCTGACCATTGTAACCCTGGATGTTGCACACAGTCATCACAGTTGGATGACAGTCTATAGAACTTGATGTTTTTAAAACCCTGTAGAATCTTATAGCATAATTTGGGAGTTCATGATCTCAGATTTTCAGCAAAGGAGGAGCCTCCCTCCTCATTAGACACATGATTCTGTCTTTGGATGAGCATCCTTCGGAGTGCACAGGGCATGGAGGAACAAGAAAAACATTCTGAGTTCATCACTCACAGATCTGTGAACTAGCAAAGACATCCTTGGGCTGTCTGCTTAGTTGTACACACACACATACACACACACACACACACACACACACACACACACACACGCACACACACACATTCATTATGTGACATGGCACCACACTAATGGTTCCTCTGTCTGCAAATAGGATACTGTAAAAATTGATTTGAAGGAGCGTGAGACAAGCACTGAGCAATATCATAGCAGTGAATTAAACACTTCTGATGGACTCATGTTCTGGGATTCCTTTGGCCAAGTCTGATCTTAGGAAGGGCAAAGATGAGGCAGACATATGGGCCTCTCATGAGGGCCTGCACGGTTTAGACAACTCAGTAGCTTTACTAATCCCCCTTTGGAAACACAGGGATGTAGTCATGCTCCAACTCTCTCCTCCTTTGTTTTTGTCAATGACTCTTTCATCATGTGCTCTCACATACTCTCTGCATTGCATTCCAAGGATGCACATGTACTTTACAAAGGTACAGAAATTACAAGAACTTTGATGTTTTCCAGTCAGTAGTCATCCATTACCAAATATTATCGAACCTGTTGGGTAAGGTTTATGGGAAGAAATCACAGAACCCTTCAGTCTCAGGCATCAGTCTGTCTGGACCAGTTTCCAGTTACCCAGAATTCACCAGTGCAGCTGTGGCTGGAAAGATCCTTCTCAGGAACATTGTCATCACACAGGTGGCTGGATCTGACAGGCTGAGTAGGGCAGAGAAGGTTGAATCACTTTGTAGAAGGAGCCATGGCTTCGGCCTGTATCTTTCAGATCTCTGCTAAATGGTAAACCCGTAAATACAGAGCCCACTTTTTCCATTTCTACACAACTCACGGGACAACAATGTGTTGCAGCCACAGCTGTGCCATCTACACAGAGCACACAACTCCATGACAAACTGACATACTTAAACAATGTCCCAGGTGCATCATGCTTTGATTGAACAATCTTCATCCCCTGGCTCCCACTGCTGCCTACAAATATAGAGACACCATACATGTGATCCCAGAATGCCATGGAGAATAATGCTCTATTCTGGTTCTAGGTACCACACCTGACTACTTCTGAGCCTCAGATGGAGAACCCAACTCAGAATGAGCCACAGGTCTTTTACATCATGTTCTTGAGCAGATTTGCTAGTTAGGACCCTTAGATGCCAGGAGGAAAGAAATGGGATTAACATATTAAAAGGAAATCCAATATGCACTTTAAATTCTTTGAGAACTATGCAAACTAAACCATAACAGACAATTAGAGGTGAAGAAAAGAAATGCGACCCATTGAGTGGTCAGGAGCTGGAATCAGCTAACCCAAACTCAGTGTTTATCACTAACTACATTTGGCCTCACTGCTCAGTTCTGGAGTCTCACTCACATTTTATTACCAGCTCCACAGATGGTCAGGGATGGCTTTGCTATGTATGTTTTGTGTGAGGATGATGAAGAGGCTGAAGTCATGTGGTTTCATTGACACAGGCCCTTCCTGAATTCCCTGTGGGCTCTAACTTGAACCCCAAATATCTCTAGCCAGGGAATCTTGCTCAGTCCCTGCCCTGAGACTTGGCATCCACAGTCTCAAGGGTCCTTTGCTTCCTCACGATCTGATCCTGGTCCCCATACAGAATCACATCTGCCCTTTGTGATGCTCTGCAGGTTTTTAAAGTTCGCGTTTATGCTACATTTAAAAGTAATCTATGGCCCAATAGTCTGGAAAAACAATTTTGGGGGTCAGGTTCCAATAGGTCTCTGGTTTTAAGGGAGTTAAGTCAATGTTGATGGTATGGGATAGGAGGATACAAAAGTGAATTTAGTTTTCCCACAACATGAGGCATTTTGTGCCATGGTGGCCACATATGTCAACACCAGGAGGCCTCTTGGGAGCCAATAGGAGCCTTTGAAAATTATCAGGGAAAGAAGTTTTCCATCATCAATCAAGCTTGGGAGACATTATGTTAGTGAATTCTGCCATTTCCATTTCATTTCCTGAAAGTCAGGGTCGGCTTGTGAAAAGTTGTTAAACAACATCTTTAATGTGAAATGTCAACCCTCACTCTAAGATACTTACCCCTTTTCAAAGCACTGAATGGAGATTTCATTGGGTTTTATAGTGGCTTTCTGATTTTGGCAGTCTGTACAAGAAGGGAGTTTGGAATTTCTTGTATACTGTTAACGACTGTCTGCCCTGACTCTGCCTAAAATACCATGATTGTTTATGAAAAGTATGTTTAATAAAGCAGGATACAGTTAGAAAAAAATAATCTATGGGCTATGGAAACTGCTGTGTGCTTTAAAGTTCTTACCACATAAGAACAAAGACCCGAGTTTGGTGCTCCATAAATACAAAGAGAGGTCGGAGTGGTAGCCAAGAACTAATCCCACCACTGGGACCTTTATACAGTGTGATCCTTAGGACTCACCAGCCAGCCAGTCTAACCAGATGCTGAGATCCAGGCCAGTAATGGAACTTTTGTCTAAATTATCATGTAGATTGATAGAAGAAGATATGTCAATGTGCGTGCATGTGCACTCACACACACAGACACACCTACCCACATGCAGTGACTCACACACACAGGAGAGGTGGAGATAGATAGATATATCGATCTAGATAGATAGATAGATAGAGAGAGAGAGAGAGAGAGAGAGAGAGAGAGAGAGAGAGAGAGAGAGAGAGAGAGAAGAGACAGATGAGGACAAAGAGAGACAGAGAGAGACAGAGAAGTAGACAGACATAGACATATAGAGAGACAGAAAAAAACACTATATGAACACAAATGACAATGGAAGGATTACCATATACTAGTAGAGAGAATACCTGTGGAAAGGCATCCCAAACACAAAGGAACTCTCCATGTCCTTCAGGACTGTCAATAGGCTGTAACACTCTGTCACTCAGAGCTCTGTGTGCTCTCAGAGCCCCCTGCTGACCATCTGCTCCCTGCAGGGAAGTTTGAGGCTGGATTCTCAGTGTCACTCACTCACAGTGTCTCTGGCACAGTAATATGTGGCTGTGTCCTCAGACCTCAGACTGTTCATGTCCAGGTACAGGGTGTTCTTGGCATTGTCTCTGGAGATGGTGAATTGGCCCTTCACGGCATCAGCGTACCTGATGGTACCACTACTAGAACTAATGTCTGCAAGCCACTTCAGCCCCTTGCCTGGAGCCTGGAGGACGCAGTGCATCCAATAGCTACTGAATGTGAATCCACAGGCTGCACAGGAGAGTTTCATGGACTTTCCAGGCTGTACCAAGCCTCCCCCAGACTCCACCAGCTGCACCTCACAATGGACTCCTGAAAACATGGAGAATTTTGGTTAGAAAACCATCACAATTTTTCTCTTTCTTATGTCCACACAACGCACAGCATCTCTTCTCCATAAATTACCTTTTAAAATCAAGACAAAGAAAACCAAGCTGATCCCCAAGTCCATGGTGAGTGGTCTGTGCTCAGTGCTGATCACTGAATGGGAGGATCTGGGAATCCAGGGCTGAGCTCCTCTGCCAGAGTTAGAGGGTCAGGGCAGAGCTGTTTTTCATAGGCACAGAGAAGCCTCATTTGCATGTCTTCCTGCTGTAGCAGGCTATGTTGATGGACCTGGGCAGGAATCCATGCTCATAGCTGATATAAGACATCAAAGACTGATGACAGTTCCAGAAGTTAAAACAGAATGGTTGCTCTGTATGCAGGTTTCCATTGTTAAGGATTCATGATTCCTTATTTAGTTCTCTTTTATGCACATGCACAGATCATGTTGTGCATTTATACTGCTAGGTCTCCCCAGTATAAATGTGAAATTAAATAGTCCCTCACACAGTTTTTTTTTCTATATTGAGAGCTCAGTCTTTCCCAATTCCTGAATTAGATATAGTTCCTCCCTCATAGGCTCTAGGTCAACTGGCATGTAGAGGTTCTCAGAATTTATTCTTTGTGATGGGGACACTATAGGCTTTTCTGAACTTTCCTGATTTCCGGGAGAACATTGTCCTGATTATGTACGGGGCTTGCAAATGTGTCCTCCCTTTCATTCCCTGTCAACTGCTCACTGTTTGCTATGAAGACACATTACTGTTTGAAGTTTCCCTCCCACTCATTGCCTTTCTCTCTCCACACCTCACCTTTGCTTTCTCATCAACATTACTCCACTGACTGCCGTCCCCCTTGCCACTCAATTAAGGAGTCTTCCATTCCTAGCATTCCAATTCTAGACTTAACCCTACAAAAAGCAGCCCAAACCCCTAACACACACCATCTTTTTTCTGCATGTGACAGAACAGGCAGTGTTTGCTGTTCCCAATCTTCATTATGTTGTTTTATATAAAGTCTCCCAGTTTCATCCATCTTCTTCCAAGCCTGGGAGGTCACTGAAGAGGAGGAGGAGGAAAGATTGTAAGGGGTTAGCATGGGGGAGGAGCGCTGTGAAATGCTGTGTATTGGACAGGACAGACTCTCCTAATCCTGACCTCATCTTGGCTGTTGCTGTCTGTGTAAGTCCTACCTAACACCAAACCAGCCAATCCTCAGGATACATAGGGTGACCTTTTTCTAGGCCTTGACTCTTAGTGAGAAGCTGTTGTTAGTGGACAGTTCCTGGGGAGGGAGAATCGTCCTCTTTAGGATGTGGTCACTGGAAGGTTTCCTATGCTGCAGTGCTTGGCTCCACACACATTTGCACATGTGGGCAGCAGTTACTGGGCTGGATAACTTCTTGAAGTTGGAAGAGGCTCATTTTCTGGAAGATATAGAGTAGCTGAAGGGTAAAATATGGTAGAAATTTGACTGTATCTAATTGTGCATATGTAGAGATTCCTAAATATGAAGGAAAATATGAACAGAATGGTGGAATGTTTTAAAGACAATAAATCCCCAAAGAAATTACTTAAGGAAAACTATGCAACATGAAAAAAAATTATCGAAGTCAATCCCAAGCAAAAGTAACATGGGTACAGGTCTTACCAGACATTTAAAAGTTTTGTCCGCAGTACCTGAGTATTCAAACATGGAATCTGCAAAAACAAGGCTAATCGTACCTTATTATTGGAGACAATTGTACTTGCCATCTAAAACTGAGTGCCTCTCATTTTCCACCCTATCTTTAGATTGTTAATTCAGATGAGGTGTGGTGTTTATTCCATAGGTGAACAAAATAAATGATGATTCGTAGATGATTTAAAATTTCCTAAGCCTTCTCACATATCTCTCACTCAGGATGTTTCAGAATTAGAGACACTTGTTAATATATGTTGAGCCTGACTTGCATGCCCTCCCATGTCACCAACAGCAGGGAAACTGTGAAAGGGGCAACTAGTTCCTCCATAGGAACATAATTTGGTGTTAACAAGCAAACTGTCTGAGATTTTCGAAGAAAATGATATCCTGAAGGGTCTTGGGAAGATTCTTAAACAGAAGCAGAAACCAAAAATGGCAACATTTCCCAGCCCTAGGCATGACCGGAGTACCTGCTCATCAGTCCCGAGCTTCCTGACATCTGATGTGGCCTGAGTTTGTTTAGAATGTTCTGTAGGAAAGTCCTGTTTGAACTCACACTATCCCATACCTAATAAGCAAGATGATTCCTGAAATATTTAGAAAAGTATACATACATGTATACTCATAGACAAAAGTGGACTTACTTTTCTTGTAACAGTAGGCATTGCCACAACTAGACATGTCATCTTAGGAAACAGAAACCTTAGTATTGCAAACAGTTTTCCTTTTTTAAAAATGATGTCTGGTGAGATACAATCTATGCTCAAGTACTTCAGGATACTTCCAATGTTCCTGTATACTCTATATTGACACCAAGGTTCTACTGCTGAAGCCACCAAATACTTGAGTCACAAAATAGGGAGATATCAAGCTAGTACACACATCAAAGTTCCATTTATACTGTCCATCTTTCATAGTGCTGGAAGGTTCTTTGTCAGCTACTGGGGGAGAGACAACCTTTATCAACCTTTCCTAGGTCCTGTGAGCTACCATAATTACTCTCCTGGCAAGAAAAGCCCACTGGCACAATAGGGATATTGAAAGAACACACACACACACACATGCACACACATGCACACACACAGAAACATATAAGGGCATATGGAGAACATGTTAAACCTGAGCTGCCTTTAGCCGTGGGGTCAGTCGAAAATGCGGAATATAAAGCAAGCTCCAGCTACAGCTGTGCAGTATCAACTTTAAACCATCATTCTAGATGTAAAACATCTTAACCCTAAACAAACATGCTTCATTGTAAAACTAAGCTACCTGGTCTTCAACTCCATCAGAGATTTGGGAGGAATGAACTCATTACCTGAGCATGCCGGGAGTACATGTTAGTAGCTTTCCAAATGAGAGGATGACGAGCAGTTTTCTACATGACTAGTGACAAACACTCTGTATGTGGAGCATATTCTCCAACCTTCGGGCCACAATATATCTGACAGCATATTTTGAGGCAGGAACTACTGACGACTTTCTTATGTTGTCCTGGCAGAGTTTGGCCCTCAACTCTGCCTGCATCCAAGTTTACCTTTTTTTTTTTTTTTTTTTTTTTTTTTTACAGAATTCTGTCTATGATGGAATTAAGACATTTTCCCCAGTGGCATTTGCCAGATTGAAGCCATCTCCAGAAGGACGTTCTTTGATGCTCATCATTCACTTTGAGGTAGGCTGGGTGTTGCCAGGAGTTTACCTGCTCCATTGTCTGTGAGTCTTTTAAATATAAAAACATTTTAGATACCGTATTCTGCATGGTTTGAGGATTTTGAAGACCTTTTCTAACTTTCCTACATAAACTTTTATAGAATCATATCTAAGATGTAAATCTTCTGATAAAGTAGACCAGCAATATATGACTATGACCTGGTCAGCTAATAATCAACTTGTATAACTATTTATCCTAAACAGCCTGCATCGAACTTTAATTATTGGAATAAATATATATGTACCGTGTGTGTGTGTGTGAAGAATAAACTTACATTTAAATTCCAAACACTGTATTACAATTTTTCACTGGACCTTTGCATGGCAAAATTCCACCTGCTTTTGCCTATGTTGTGGTGATTTTGATGTGCTAAATTCTTCCTAGGAATATTTCTGTGATTTTTCAAGCATTTGCAACTATAGAAAGGCAGGTTTTTTCTCTTGGACTTACACATAAAATCTGTAGTCTGTAGAACCTCTCAGCAGTGAATAACTGACAATGATATTGGCCATGAGCCAGAGCTATAAATCAACAAACACCATGCGTACAACCTGAACACGTAGAAAGGTTTTCTAGTCTGAATTTGTGGTCTTTCAAGGAAGTACTAATTAACTTCAATCTTTGGGATAAGTCTGAGGAGAAGTTTATAGCCTGAAAACCCACATTTGGAAACCATCACCTTAAATACAGTATGGTGGCCTGAAGAGAAACACACTGAAATCCAAGGAGACTCACTCCATCGGAACCAGTCACACGTCGATCTCAATTGTGAAACATGTTTTACATAATTTACTCTTCAGCAGGTTCTAAAAATCAGAAGGACATGGTTACATTTTAAAATAATTTTCACTAATTGTCAGAAGACAATATGTGGGCTCAGTGTGAGTGGATTGAACCAGAATGACATTGTTACTTGATGTGTCAATGTACTTCTGTGGCACAAGTGACACCTCACTTAAGAAACTGTGATTCAACCCATAATCTGTGTTTCTCTTAGAAGGAATTTGTTAGTGAAGAACTGTTGCTGTAGCATTGGTATATTAAACACCAGATAATTTGACTACACAATTTTCTGAAGGTGCTGAGCTAACATGATTTCCATAATACATTTGTTTTTTCAGTAATACTGCCAAGATATGTAATGACTTT